>NC_136508.1:16645402-16787902 GCF_053919585.1 Euprymna scolopes
TCCATCTATCTACTAATGGGTCTGTCCATCTATATATTTGTATACTTATCTCTTTCTCTCTCTTAATATATATATATATATATATATATATATATATAGAGAGAGAGAGAGAGAGGGAGAGAGAGAAAAAGAGAGAAAGAAAAAGAGAGAGACAGATAGACAGACAGACAAACTGACAGAAACAGAGACGCAGGGAAAGAGGGAGAGAGACGGGCAAAAAGTACAGATTGCTAGGTGTTTCACATTTTCTTCTTATTGTGTATTTTCTTCATGAAAAGATAGTAATAACTTTAATAATAGCATAAATAGCAAAAAATATGCCGTTTTATACCCCCCTCCACCCCTCCACATATATATATATATATATATATATATATATATATATATATATATGTGTGTGTGTATAAAACGGCATATTTTATGCTTCAGTTATTACTATCTTTTCATTAATATATATATACATATATGTGTATGTGTATGCGTGTTTTTGTGTACCTGTATACGTAGGTTTATATGTGCATATAATATGTATGTAAGTGTATATATATATATATATATATATATATATATATATATATATATATATATTCAACTATATCGATTGTGCTTGCACGTATGCATGCACTAATATAAGTATATATTCATTTATGTACATATATATATATATATCTATATATATGTGTGTGTGTGTGTGTGTGTGTGTGCATATGTATATATTATGTAAACAGCGTGTGCGTTATTGTTGTTTGTCAGGATTACGTATGGCTTACTGTTGTTTAATATTTATAGCCTTTCTTTTTTGGTAATAAATTATTTAATCAAAAATTCTTCATAAGTTTGGGTTTTGGTTTTTATTTTAACTAATGGCACTCCAGTAATCTATTTTGTACAATAATTTAATCGAGTATTCTTCCTAAGTTTTTGTTTGGGTTTGGCTGCTGAACTGAAGTCATATTTATATTTTTTTTTATATTAAAAATCGCAAACTTTTATTATATAAAATCGATAGAACATTATCTCTATAATAATAGATACGAAAGCTACGATTACTAAAATATCATATTTACGTTTATTTGCGACCATACTACTTATTATTAAAGAAGTCTCTGCTGCGATTGCGTTGACATAAATTTAACTTGCACATATATCTCTTCTTGTGAAACTCGAGGTAGATTAAAGTAAAGTCTACATGAACTCGTAAGAGATCTAGGAATTAGCAATTATTTGAATGCATTATCTTCTCATTCATCGTAGTGCAATCATATTTTACACGTTTAAGAAGCTAAAGCTGTTAAATGTATTAATTTATTGCCTCGATCGTTTTATAGGTAAGACCGTGAGGATATTGAACTTGCTTGAATGAGTACTAATTCTTTTTAGTTATGGACACCAGGAAATTGTATGCATGTCTTAGTGTGAGTAATTACATGTTCTGCCTGTTCTATATAAAGTGTAATTTTTTTAACATAATTATATACGAGAGAATAGTGTACTATTATGAGACCCAAATTCGCCCATGCATGAAGTATTGTTGCCAGATTTTTGCTGTTGTATCTGCCACTAATCTCTTCCTCTTAGGAAAAGTAAAAAAAAAGTACTCAACCTAATCGGCCCCACTTTATCAGCTAATCTCTCACCCCTGTCTCCTCGCCGCAATGTTTCATCACTGTACCTATTTTAGAAATATTTGAATGGAATGTGTTCTGATGAACTTATTTCACTTCTCGCCCAATAAACGTACATATACCCGATAAACCCGCTTAGCAATAATATTTCACCCCTTCAGTGTGTTTGCTTCTAAATGCCAGAAGGCTTGCTATTTTAATAGTTTCTTTATTGAAACAGCTACACGTTGAAATTCCCTTCCTGTTGCATGCTGTCCTAGCTTTACGGCTAAGCAGAAGTTTAAAGCTAACTAACAATGTTTGGTTAATCTTTCCAACACAGATATGTTTAAAACTAATAAGATATATGCTAGTATAAGCGAAGTCTAAATGCTGCATTTCGGTGGTACGTTTATTTCGTCTGGACTAGTTTCAATTCAATGTTGAAGCATTTATTAAATTATCTAAGGACGTATTAACTGTAATTGATGTTCGTCAAAATTCGATGTGCGTGATTCACTTCCTCTATAAAAAAAGGTAATTGGACAAATGAAACTGATAAACATACATCGGCAGTGGATGCACGCCAGATTATATATATATATATATATATATATATATATATATATATATATATATATATATATATGTATGCATATGTAGATATTATATAAAATATATATGTATGCATATGTAGATATTATATATATATATATATATATATATATATATATATATATATATATATATATGGATATATACATACAGTAGCGTCCAAAAGTTAACGAACGGGCGATCATTTTTATTGGGTGGCTTCTCACTTTATCTATGACAAGGGAGGCACTTTTTTTGGTGATTTTTCCAATGTTTAATAATGATAGTTTAATAAAAATATTTTTTTTTGATTTTTTGATTTTTAATACATATTAATTTTTTACATATAAATAGGTTTAATTTAATTGTAGGCGGTGGGTGAAATTAATAAAAATTCTAGAAATTTTAATAACAACTTTACAAAATGTCGACTCCGAATATTCGAATAAACACATATGTACAAGAAAAACAATTTATTTGTGACCTAGGAGTGATTACTTTAATATTAAACAGGTCTAAAATCTTCTTGTTCGAGTTATTGAAAACAGAATAAAAAGGTTTATCATTGAATGAAAAGAAAAACAGCGGTGTGACCCCAATTAACAACTAAGAGGAAAGATAGAAAATCACTCGATCATCTAGAACGACGGATTCGATATCCCGGGATTTTACATACGAAACTGAACCCAAATTTTCAGACAAACCACTTCACGAAGATTAAACGAAGTTGGATAATTTTCAAAACGTCCATGTTAAAAGCCCGTAATTTCTATTGAAAATAAAAAGGCCAGATTGTTATTCGCCGAAAAAAAATTATTTTTGGGAGGAAAAAATGGGAAAATACTAATTTTTGTAATGAATCTAAATTCACTCTTTTCAGATCAGACAAATGACTTCATGTCAGAAGAAAAATGGAGAAAGACAGTTGCCTAAGGGCGTTAAAAGCACAATACAATGGGAAGGGGTTAGTAAAATGGTATGGGACATGGTATCTTCAAAAGGACCTGCCCCCTATGTGAGGATTCATGGAAAGGTAGATTCCCGACGGTAGAGAGAATTGATTAGAGAACATGTAGTTCCTAATCTTTTTTATGCTGATATCGTTATGCAAGACAGCGCACCCTGCCATAAAAAATAGTTTTAAACGAGCTAACTAGATTCAATATTTGCGTTATAGATTGGCCAGCTCAGAGAACCGACCTGAAGCCAATTGAATATGTTTGGAAAATTATTGGTGATAAGATCACAGAAAAAAAACCAAAACCCTTGATCATTTATGGGAATGTATGAGAAAATCATGGAATAATATCTCCCCTCTAACATGTGAACGATTTGTTCTCTCTTGCAGCAAAAGATGACATAGTGTGATTGGAAACAAGGGGCTTTACACTGAAAGGATTCTTTATTTTCCCATTAATAATTCCCCACGTTCCTTAAGTTTTGGATACCAGTAATTTAATTAAATTTGTTTATATATAAAAAAAATTATTATATATTCAAAATAACAAGTAAAACCATTATTAAACTTTGGAAACTTTAGCCAATGTTCCCCCCTTTGTAATAGATAAAGTTAGAAGCCATTTAAAAGAAAATGATCGACCGCTCCTTAATTTGGGACGCTACTGTATATATGTAAAGTAAAAGGCGCATATTCTTTACTAATTAAATGTATAATGCACTTGGTTGTTGTGAGAAACTTTATGTCATAAAAGTTTAGAGTTGGCGATTTAAAAGTTACAGTTAAGAGTGCTTTAATATAATAAGGAAAACTGTTGATTACAATTAGAACAGCACGTTATGATTAAAATGTTAGTTTAAGCTGATTATCAATTCCGCGCCATTTGTTTGTGTAAAGTCGTATTAAAGGTGATAGGTTGTCTGTAGTATAAAAGTTGGGAGAAGGACAACAACAAAACAACTACAGATAATTTTAATTTTGTCGAATTTTTTATTAAGAGTAAACATCTTTTTAAAAAGTTTGAGGGGGGTTGGATATCGGAGTATAGCATAATATAATATGAAAAGTGCTAAAATTCCATTAAATGAACTGAACGAAATAGATAAAAATAAAGTGCATGTATAGAAATAACTTGCAAGTTATAGATATGGAATGATCGTTCAGAGCGGTACTGAAGATAATGGCATAATAATGAAATTAGCCATATAAAATTTAGTGGGGATTTAAGTTAAAAGGTGCCTTTTTGTGGGTTCAGCTTATATGTAAGACATTTTCATAGGGAGATAAGGGAGATAATTATGCAAATGATTAAGGACATGTTATTTTTAATGCCTACAATGTATTGATATTTCTTGTTTCTTATTGAGCAGGCTGTTTATATCTTTAAATTTGGTGCCCAAGATATTTTTATTAAAGCAACAAAAACAAGGTGAGTTTAGTGATTGAGAGGTTCTGGGTTTTGTAAAGATCTTTCTAGTTAACACTTAGTGTTAAGTGTGAGAAGACATCTTAATAAATGGCCAGCCCATTATGGACGTTGAAGATCTTCTGTGCGCATCCTTAATTAATATTCGAAATTAGCAATTAGTGTACGGAGAAAACAGAGCTTAATACTTGTGAGCCACTACGATTTGTACTAGCCGATCAATATGATTGACGGAAAAAAATCCTCACGACTTAACATCACTATATTTTATGTATATTTTTAAGTATGGAGCGAGGAATATTAAGTCAGTCCGGAAATGGCAGCACCGTTTACGCGTTAACAATACTATATTTCATGCGCATTTTTAGTATGGGGTGAAGGTTATGAATTCAGTCTCAGAAATGGCAGAAACTATTTACGAATTTAAATGATTATATTTTATGAATATTGTTAATTTTGGATGGGTAATATGTAGACAGTCCCGGAAGTTGCACAAACTGTTTACGATTAAGCATACTATATTTCATGTATATTTTAGTAGTGAGTGGGGGATATAAAGTCATTCTCGTAAATAGCAGAAACCGTTCACGACTTTACATTACAATATTTCATGTATATTTTTAACAGTGGGGTTTTACATTCGTCGGTTGATATGAATACAACGTTTAAGAAACAATCTCTAAAATAACATAAATGCCCACTTTCTATTCCAATCTAATCTTTTAATCTTATGCTGACCCCCAAAATAAAAAAAAATAATTCTCTGCGTATACTGCTTTTATTTATTTACCGCGTTGGAAATAATACAAGAAAGAAAAATATACAATAAATTTACATTGCATCTCGGGGCTGATTATACTATAAATATATAAACGGACCAAATCTAACAGCGCTCAATTGAAATAAGACCTTACAATCTTATTGTATACATTCATAGTCAAAGGCCGTTCACATTCTCAAATGAGAAAGTTAAAGTTTACACCAGGCAAAGTAGAGCGTTCCATGGTTAAATAAACCACAAAAAATGCATTATATTGTTAAACGCAATTTTCCAGAATGTTTCTTTTAACACAATCCAACATTTAGTTGTACATTTTTCGACTAATCCCAAAAGAATGAGCTGAATAGAAAATAATTTTCCATATTCCAAAACAATCTATAGCTGAAAACAATTCAACTCAAACAATAACAATTTTAACCCGGCTAGAAAACAAAATATGTGCATCGAAAACACAGATAACAAAATTATAAGTGCATATCGCTTGTTTCACACCATGAAAAAAGAGGCATTGCTCATACACAATTATGTTATAGCATGAATGGTTTTATGCGATTTTCTTTCTCCCTAATTCCCTGGACTCAGTTTCACTTCGCTTAAATAAAGTATATGTATTATAGTCATTTAAAAACGTAGATTTATTTTGTAGCTGTTTGTACAACGTCTATATATCATCAGCGCACTTTCAATTTATTCATAATACGTTGTGCTTGAGGCATTTGCTATATAATGCCGTTCGTTTTATGTGTATATGTAGAGGAAGCTTAAATATAAAAATGATTCAAATAAATATATATGTATATATATATATATATATTTATATATATTTATATATATATGTATATATATATTAAATTACATTATCAACAAACGGGCAAATTTAGATTTTAGAGTCACTGTTTTTGTTCACAGGTAGCTGTGTGCCAAACTAACTACAGTTTATTGGTTTTCTTGTTATTTTATGGCTACTGCTCAACTGAGCTCGAATCGATTGCCCTTCACGGCAAACTATCGCGAAAACACCCGTTTATCTGAAACAACTATCAATAATTCCCCCCACCCTTGTAATGTGCCTAAATAAATGGTAGATTCCCTGGACAATATTTCTTTTTAGAACGGCACGCTTGTGGAACTCCCTAATGTTTTTCTGCGTTCCAACTACTACAATATGATGTGCTCAAGTTCTCGAAGAGATGTTCCCTTAAGTAATCCATTAACCAAATTTGCACTATAACGATTAATACGATGTTGTCCCCTTGCCCACTGAACATTCATAAACCTATATCCTTGAGCGTTTTATATGCCTTTAACATTAAATTAAAAACCATATAACGTATTATATTTGTCATAAATTTCTTATAAATATACACGTTTATTTCAATAGTTATACATGTTTAAATTTTAGTGGTTTCATCTTTTTTTTATACGGGGATCAACACTTATCAAGGTCTGGAAGCCACTCAGGGATAAGGGTCATTGTGTCTACAATAATCAATGGGATATTATAGTAGTATCATTTGGTATTGGAGATTTGATAAAGTGTCTTACTTAAGGGGGCGATTAATCAGTATTTTGTTTATGTTGGACTTGAAGACATCGAAGTTGTAGTCAGGTGGGAAACAGGCAAACGAAAGAGAATTCATCATGCATGCGATTCTCAGGAAGAAGCTTTGTTCATGGAATTTACGTTTTGATTTAGGCACCGATAAGGAGTGGGGGAATTACTTACAGTGGTTTAAGCTAGGCGGGTGTTTGTCGTGAAAGATTGGCGAGGGGATCACAGATTGGAGCTCGGATGAACACTTGCCATGGAGATAACGATAAAATAAAGAAAGGCTCGCAACGTCTCTTCTGTGGGAAAGAGGATTCAGGGAAGAGAAACCGGCATCCCCCACAAAGCCACGAAGGCAGGATAGACTGATTTTAGAAGTTCCAGCCCAGATGTGGCAACAGCACTCCATCTTTGGACGTACTTGGTTTTTATACAGATAGATAATTGAATCATTAGTGAGATATCTTCAGGAGCGGTAGAAAGATTCCACTATTTTCCCACTATTTTCCCAGCGGCCCGGGCAACAGACTTTATATATGCGTTCCCCTTCAGATCAAGAGTAAAAGTCAAACACAGGAGCTTGTCAAAACATGAAGCCTCCCGAAGACGAGAACCATCCATTTCAATTGATGCTAGATGAGGAACAGAGTGTTGATGATGTCAAGATAGGAGCTTGGCTTTAGATGCATTAAAAGTTACCAGCTACCTCTTCCACACAGTACAACATTCTCAAGATCAGAGGAGAGGAATCAGAGAGAGCTTAGCCATTTACGGCCTTTGATGGGCTGCCATAGATGGTCGTGTCATCAGCATAGATTTCAACGAATGATTTAAGTATGTATTTTGGGAGATCATTGATGTAGATCAGGAAGAGAGTTGGGCCCAGGATGGACCCTTACGGACTTCAGCATTAATACTGTGGGACTCTGATTGCTGCTTATCAACCACTACTCTTATGAGCCTATAAGAGAGAAATGATTTAATTATTGAGAAAATATTTCCAGTTAAACCGTAGCTGAAAATTTTGTCAGCTAGGCCCTTAAACATATCCTACCGAAGGTTTTTGATATGTTGAGCAATCCCCCTATAAAGGAAGCCTTTGTCGAGAGATTCACTAATCCTATGAGATATAACTGTTATCACATCAGCTGTAGATCTAGCAGTACGGACACCCTATTGCATCTCACTAAGGAGGTTATTTCTGCTGAGGTGGTTGACTACTTCTTTATTTAATATGGATTCCAGTAACTTACTCATGAAACACAAGATACTTATTGGTTTGTACTGAGAGGGAGATGTCTTATCACCTGTGTTCTTAAATACAGTACATGTGATGAGGTCTTCCAGGGTGTTGGAAAAAAAAACTTCTCATTAACGCCATGCTTAAACAGTTTTGTAAGTATGTGGGCAATTTTGTCGAAGCTTTTTCAACACTATAATTTGAATGCCGTCTGGGCCAGTTGCTTTACTGGAATCAAGGTTCTGGATAAGTTTGGCGATGTCACGCACATATATTTGTATGTTGGATAGTGTGGTGTCTGTTGTAAGAAGAAAATACGGGGCGGTGATGACGTTCATCGCATAGGGTAGAGTTAGCTGCATCGTTCTTGGCAAATGGATTGGCCTTGTCTGATGCTGATGGGATGGCCTAAGGGGCATTATGATGGTTGGGATAGAACGCACGCTTCTGTTCAAGATTCTGTCTACTATTTTCCAAAACTGGTGGGAACCAATGGCTGCTCAGCTACTTTGGATTTGACGGACTAAGCATATAGCCTTCTTGCATTTTTTTTTACTCATTTACGGTGGTTGCTTGCAGTCCTGAAAGAAGCTTTAGTTTCAGTACATCTATTACGTTAGTACCTAAGGCAAAAGTGATTACTTTTCGAAATGGTAGCCGCACATTTTAGGTAGAACCATGGCTGGCTGTTATGTTTTTGGAATATTTTGGATGGTATCAATCGGTATATGCCTACAATTAACCATTCTATCAGGTCTGACACTATCGAGGGTACACCCTTTTTAAACATGGAATGCAGAGGTAGATCAGATATGAATGTATGGAAACTATCCCAGTCAGCCATAGAATACCGATATACAGTACGGTGGAGAGGTACATCTGAAGACTTATTATAGTTTATTTTTTATCTCAACTGACACAACTGTCTTGTAGGAGGATCCCAGGTGAGATAGAACGGAACATGAACATAGCTCAGGGGGAGTTGTGTGAAAACAGGTCTAGAAGGCTAGCATACTGACATGAAGTACTGGGCACACGGGTGGATTCGAGAACAATCTTAGTGAGGTCATAGGCAATGGCAAAATCATAACAGAACCTCCCCTCATCATCTGCCTTATTTAGGGGGGTCAGCCATTCCACATTGTGGGCATTGAAGTCACCAAGTTAGCCGAAGGATGAATAGACAGGATGACCTCAATTTTCTCAGATATACACTTAAAGACAATAACTCCGCTGCTGTGGGGGCGATAGAGGGCAAATATAAATGCGGTGGTGTTAGCTATTGCGACCCGGAAATACATATACGGTGGATTAGTGTCTTCTCTGGAGATATCTCCACCACACGGAAAGCCATCTTTAATGTAGGATCATATTCCATATCCATGGCGATATTGGGGGTCAGATTTATGAATCTTTATTCAATTTCGTTATTAGTACTTCCTAGGTGAATAACGTGATGACCGATCACAACACTTCTCCATGGAAAAAAAAACTGAGTTACAGGACTCTAACAGCTGGGTGTGCTCATGCCTGTTTTCCTGACTATATAATACCATATTTCTTTATTCAATCTTTCGTAAGTATTACTTCAAATTTGCTTATGTGATTTTTCTCTTAATATTTGGAACCGGCTGTAAAAACGTGCAGTAACTATTATACTTTGTTTTACCTGCATTCCAATATTAGACTGAATTCTTTAGATCTTTAAGTATTTTTTTATTTAATGAAATTTCAACTATTTCTGTTACCAATTATGATCCTCTTACATTTTTCTACATTTAAAGATAACATTTCTCAATAACATTTACATTCGTCCTATCATACATCGGCACGTGCTTTTTCATGGAAACATTGGAATTCAGCCTGGAGAGAACTGATATACAACAACACTTTTGGACTTATTCCCGAGTTCCACGGAATTATTCCCAACTTTGTTAAACAGATCAGCTGAAATCGATGGAAATATTGTGAGGGTTTCAATTATAACGAGAAATATAATACAATGTTTGACAAAAATAAATCTGAAATGTTCAAAACTTAGAGCAATCGGCACAACACACGCTTTACTCGCTGCATTTCCCTGATTAAATACTCTTTCTATATTCATCAGTCTGAATATAAAATAAACCAATACACAAATAGTAATGAAATTATATTCCAGCATGCTCCTATCTCTACATTTACTTCATCTTCAGTTACCATTGACGATCGAATTCCCTTCGCTATTGTAACAGTGCATTTTCAATTCTTTTCTTGGATATTTTGCGATCAAATTTGTTCTTGCTGCATGTAGATTTGAAATAGTGTTGCATTTGTGTTTATAACGTTGATTTCCGAACTGATCCAGGAACCGTATCTTATTTTGTAAAACCAGGAATTTGAAAAGTAATAACAGTTACACAGCTTTTAACAAATGATTGTGATAAAGCATGAATATAAGTGAACATCATTACTTATTGGTACATAACATTCACCCAAAAATATGCGAGATTTTATTGAAAAGCACTAATTGAAACTTAAGTAACCCATTTCTTTTAATAATTGTATAGTCCTGTAATACATTAACTAAGATATAAACATTTATATATATATATATATATATATATATATATATATATATATATATATATATACGTATGTGTGTAAATTAATATGTATATATATGTGTGTGGGGAGGGTGGGGGGTGCGTGTGTGTGATAATGATATCAAGGATTATGCACTGTTTACCAAACATAAGGGATTGTACACTTCAATCTAATAAAAAATAGCAGTCTATATATATATATATATATATATATATATATATATATATATATATATATATATATATATATATATATATATATATATATATCCAAACCAAATAAGAAAAATTCAGAAATATACAATAGAGAGTAGAGCGTATTATTAGAGAAAACAAGTTTAAACTGTTAGTTGCAATTTACAATTAAATTTATTATTTGATAAATATTCAAAGAAAACCGTCTTCAAAGTCCGTATTCCGCAGTGTTTTAATGACTGATATACTTGCTAGTCTTCTAACCAGAGAATTTGTTTACGTCTTTCCTGCCTCTAATGAGAAAAGTAGTTAGAATAGCGTGGCATTTGGGGGGGTATTTAGTCGAATAATAAATTTAATTGTAAATTTAAACTTACAGTTTTAATTCCCTTTCTC
Source organism: Euprymna scolopes (assembly GCF_053919585.1). NCBI lineage: Eukaryota > Metazoa > Mollusca > Cephalopoda > Sepiida > Sepiolidae > Euprymna > Euprymna scolopes. The sequence continues at coordinate 16,656,731 of NC_136508.1, forward strand.
TTAGATATACACATACACACACACACACACACACACACACACACACACACACACATATATATATATATATATATATATATATATATATATATATATATATATATATATATATATATATATATAGCTAACATCAAGTGGACTTAACTTATAATTCTTCCATTCAACATCAGGAATAAGAGAAACAAAATATGTATATATATATATATATATATATATATATATATATATATATATATATATATATATATATATATATATAGTTTTTAATTCATAAAATATATATGGCGATTAAGCTACACTGAATATTCGGCGTTTCATCCACTCAATGATTCCTCCAGCTTAGGCGCATAAGCCTGAGGAATCCTAGTGAATGAAACGCCGAATATTCAGTCTAGCTTAATCGCCATATATATTTTATAAATTACTAACCAGCTCTATCTACGTATTGATCACTTTTAAAGTAAATACTTAAAGTTTACGCAGAAATCTATACTGTCGTATATTTATTCTATGTGAGTAAATAAAGTAGTTATATATATATATATATATATATATATATATATATATATATACATGTATATATATATATATATATATATATATATATATATATGTATATATACAGATGGAACAAGGAGTGTATATCGCCGAAATATATATATCTCTTTCTAAAAATTAACATTCCTTTATTTTATGAAGGTTAAAAAATCGCGTTGTTAGTTGGCTATAAAGTGTTAAATGTAAAAGTTTCCTGTTTTATTTTCATATATATATATATATATATATATATATATATATATATATATATATATATATATATATATATATATATATATATAACTTCTTCATTTACTCTCATAAAATTAATATACGAAATTATAAATTTACGCGTAAACTTTAAGTATTTATTTCAAAATGCTAAATACCTAGGTAGGGCTAGTTTGTAATTAGAAATATATACGGCGATTAAGTTTCACTGAACATTCCGCGTGAAGAGTCATGGAGTGGATGAAACGCGGAATATTCAGTAGCTTAATCGTCATATCTATTTTATAACTTTATATATATATATATATATATGTATATATATATATATATATATCTGGGTGTGTGTTTCTGTATGTGAGTGTTTGTTGAGGTGTGTGTGTGTGGGGTGTGTGGGTGTGTGTGTGGGCGTGTTGGAGTATTTTTATACATGATTGACCATCTTATAGATTTTTAATTATGAGCGCTACCACGACAAATAAGTTGTTCGTAATCCAATTAGAAGAATTGCTTGAACCCCTGCTGTCAGTGGAACAAAAACGTTATTACATGTGATGTAGTTGACTAGGTATTTATAACTAAAAAAACTGATATATTTTGAAAGAGAAAGGAAGGAAAATAACGGGGCCATGTTTTAGTGAGTCAGTACTTTCGATATAATTCTGTATACTTGTACCACAGCAACAAGTTTGCAGTAATCACGAAAGCTAGGTTCGGAAATGCATTTGGACAGTTCAACGATTATAATAGCAATTTCATTGATTACTCTTTAGATGGTACGTTATGAAATTCACGTCACTCTATCTTAGTTGTTATAATTACATGCATTATGAACAGGTGAGTTCATATCATCTAGTATTGTTTGGATCCGCAGCGTAATTTTCTCCTTGGTCTACAGTATACTAAGAGAGAAATCATCGGGGAGTACATTAACCCTCTTAGTTGTGTTGCAAGCACCCATAACGCTATTTGATGATGGAAAGAATTGTTGATTTACATGTATTTGTTAGGCTGGTATAACATGTCCAGTAATAAGAAGTGTATAAGTTCTGGCACCTGAAATTATTTTGTTTTATTTGTATATATTTTCTTTACTGTAGTTATTTCGCTCTTACAATTACGTGTAGCTTGTATATACATTTGATTATTTCTATTAGATTATGCCAGATATATCTGCCGTGCGCATGCAACCTTTGAGCAATGACAGCTGCGCAAGTAGAATGTCATTTTAGAGTGAGTGTTGTTTTTTTTTTCTTCTAGAATTTCCGTGTGGAGACACGCGGTCTTATTGCTTCTTTGCCTTATTTTCACTCTGTTTCGAAAAAAAAACATACATATATTTTACAATGGAGCATCCGTTATGTGATCCATGATTAATTCCCAGTCAGCCTTCCTGTAGTATATTTCGTCTAAAACATTTCATTTTCAACATTCGGTCCAGAGATAAGCGTAATATTTATCAATTTCAAAACATGATCAGCATTTCCGCTTGATCACTCGGCATTTGTAACATATCCATTATGAACAGTGGTCAGGAAGAGGTTTGGAGGTTTGCTTACCCTGTCGATATGAGAGACGGATGGAAAACTTACTGAGTGTGTTAATAAAAAAGGATTAAGTTACAGTGGGTGTAACGATACCAACCGTGTCATATGAACAAGAGAAACCAAGCCAATTACGATGGCTTACCTTAAATCAACCAAATTCGCGTGCTTATTACTGGTATCTAAGGAGAACAATATATCTAAGCTGTGAGAAACATTGTTGGTGAATGCAGGGTCCTGGGATGAGGTTGTAAATATAAAAACTTACGTTGTAGTATTAATCTAAATCACATACTTTACTTTTAGTTTGAAATTACTTAGTCAGCGGTAGGGTTTTACGGGTATAGATGGAGTCATCGGCCTGTCTGAGTGTTTGCGGCAAAATAAGAGATAACTAGACATTTAAAAGTGGTATGAATTTTACATCCAAAGGTTCAATTCCGACAGACCATGGGGCACGCACATTTTCGGGAAATGTAAAGTATATACACTCTCTAACAATTCCAAAAAAATCTTAATATTTAAGCTTTTCTTTAAATATATGAGAACCTAGGTTTAAGAATGAGACAAAATCAATGTAAATATAAAGTGTTTTTTCTGTATTTACTCAGTATATAAATCAATAAAAAACTATGAGGCACTGTTGATTTTCCCAATTTTGCAGAAATTCAGTACTAGTTGGGAGGTTTTAGTAAAGGGTCGGAAATTTATCTGCCATTGCATTTACCCAGTTTATCGCATTCACTTATTCTTTTACTCGTGTTGCATGTTTCAGTATTTTATATAAATACATGTGTTTTATCATAACTTTTCCACATAAACACAGCATAATCGGGACCATGTTTAGTAGTTTTATCTTATTCATGGGACAGTTTTTAATTTAATTTTAAAATGGCGAGAAAAATCTAAGTTGGAAATTTATTTTCTCATTCCAATTAACATAATTTCCTCTTACATTAAATTTAATTATACTTTTTTTTAGATTTAGGCCACTCATGCCTGTTAATTGGATCAGATTTTAGTTATAGTATTGTGAGGCAATTGTGTTTTCATATAAGCTTCTTAAGTTCTCCAGTTATATAAATAAAAGAGATAAAGAAACAACCACAGATATGCAGTACAGTAGCGGTTGACAGAGACAAAAATTAACGTATTGCTCAGAGCACGTTTAATTAAAGTCAAGCGCCGACTTTTTCTTTGCTTATTAATGATGATATCTTGTATTTTCAAATAGAATTGTCTAAGAAAAATAGGCTGTGTAAATCGCTCACTATTTGAGATCGTTTTTCTGATAATATCTGTCCAACATTTAATTATGTGTACCGTATCCAGAGCAGAATTGTATTTTTGTTACCATGACGGAAATAGAACGCTTTTCTTGCACCTCTAAGAGTCAAATATATGAATGAAATAATTTAGGAAATGAACAACTTGATTATGGGACATAATGTCGGCATATAAATCATGTCTCTTTCTAAATCAAATAATACCGTCGTTCTGTGGAGCATTTCTACAATGATTCGATCTGTTTATCGATATTCTGCAATCCTTGTCTTATATTCTCTGCCTATTAAGTTAACAATCATTCCACACAGTTTAACCTTTCAAAAATTTGCCTATAACTTTAATTTGTGGTGATATGTTGTACAAACTAACATATGCAACAGAATACTCGTAAACACACAGCAGTTTTGAAATGTTTAAGATCTATTGTTTTAGGATATAGCGTGCCAGAGACTCAAAACAGACGCATTTAATCTCAAGTTCTTTCAAACAAATTAATATTGTAAATTCTGGTCTGGCAAAACTGTTAATGTGGACCGGTCAGACATTTTAAATATGCTTTCCCCCTCTTTTGGCTTTAGGCCATATTAAATCTGTCGGTTTCAAACATTGCTATTTATGGAAAATAGTCAACCATTCTGTTTCCATGAGAACATTTTGATTTATAAGAGAGGTCAACAGTCACCACCTCATTCTATTTTCAACAAAAAAATCCTCCTTTTTGTGTTTTCCATTTTAATTCTACCATCAGCTCTGGCATTTTGATAATGCTGTTGTGTCCAATATACAATTCCAGATATTTGGCAATCGAGTTAAAATCGATCATATGAATGTAAAAAGATAGTAACTCTGAATTAATATTTTTGACATTATGCTCAAACATGTGTAGTTATAATTTATTAGTAAGACATTATTTTATCAAAATACGAGGATAATAAGTATATAGGTTGCTACTGACAGTTATATATATGTATATATATATATATATATATATATATATATATATATATATATACATATATATATATATAATTTGAAGATTTTTATATAAATAAATTAAGTACTTATAGTCGACTAGCGAGGAGTACCCGGCGTTGCCCGAGTGTTTGTAGGTGCGTGTGGAAACTCCGGGGGGGAAGTAAGTATGAGGATCGAATCCGAACCGTTGAGGCAAAGTTGTAAATAAAAGTGTGAAAAAAAAAGTGCGATGTTAACTATTGCCCCACCGCGACGTGCTAACGAAAACATATTTTAATTTATTTAATTACTTGCATTTAGCAGGTGCCCGTTTTAATGAGTTAATGAGGTCAAGTTTGCCTGCGGGATAGTACCTTCATTTACTGCTGAACGCCCTCCCTCCACAGATCTTATAGGAAAAAGACTAACCCACATGCAGCGAGCGATAAATGTAGAATATGTATCTTCCCGAAATCAAGCAAATTAAATAGACAGCCGAGCTTCGTTGTTAACTGTGAGATATTTCGATTTATAGGTGATATAAAAAAAGTGTAAAGAAGATGTGAAGCGAGCGACTGCTTCTCTGAAAAAAACCTTTTGTGTACATACAGAAAAAGCGAACACACATACATACATGTATATATATATATATATATATATATATATATATATATATATATATATATATTAAATATATATTAATAACACGGGGAAAAAAGGTTATCCAAATATGATAGCAACTATAGGATAATAGTTAATAAGTGATAGACAGTTAATATCGATTATAAGAGCAGTTAATATCGATTATTATGTAATAATTTATTATTTGAAAGAGGGGCTCAATAAGTACCTGATTCATTTTGATTTAATAACAAACTGGCATTCAGCAGAAAAGCAGCCGCAAGACACAGAAGTGCCTAAGCAGAGAGTTTAAAGTTAGAAACTTTGTACATAGTATTTGGTTTTAGTTGGAGGTATGGATAAAAAGTAAATGTAATATTTGACAGTAGTTTTGTAATGTTGTGCATACGTGTACAAATATGTATGCAACACGTTGGTGATAGGGTGCGTCGCAAGGAACAGAAAACAAGTAATAACTTAAGAAATTTTCGTTGTAAGAACGAAATATCTTTCCTCGTTCTTTCGCCACACGGACTTCCTGTTAAATTTATGAAAAATCTCGCTTTACCGTCTTCTCTAACAAACTCTCTCTACTTTTTCTAGTCTTTTTCTAGTTCAACAACATTATGCGCATTTGTTTGGCATTTATTTATGTGTCTCCCAGGGTCCGTTGCAGTTGACACCAGAAGAAGTGTTGGTGTATTAAGGTTTTAATAGCAGGCGAACATCGTAGACTGAAGCTTAATAGAGCACGTGGCAGAATGAAATACAGCAGCAGTAGACTTGGAACGCCTTATTTCTTGCGGTTAATGCTGAGAAATATTTATTGGGTAATAGATTTCTAAGTTGGTAAATCCAGTCGCGGCAATAATAGTTTCTCACAACAACACCTACTTAGAGTAACACCTTTTTTATTTATATGGCTCATCAACAGAGGATTGAATCTGGTGTGAAATATATTCTTGTGTGTAGAAATTTAGTGAAATTTGTAATGTAAAATCCATTAACCGATGGATACACTAGCGTTAAAATAAATATTATTGGTTTAATGATAATTTCAGAAAGACACTAACAGTCATGACTAATTATATATTACCTGAGAGAATTAAATTTAGCTTCTCTTCTTAAGGTTCACATGGGAGATGATTTTAAGCGGACACACTGAGGGTATTGTCAAGTCTGCTGCAATGAAGCCGGGGTGTCTCTGCCGTACTAGAATGTTACTTATGTCTCAGAGCATCCTATCCCTTTTCAAGGCCACCATTCGCCTATGTATGAAACATTGGTCCACATTGGCCTGGTGGCTCTGTTAACTGTTTCTACATCTTAGGCAGGGGCTCAAAGAGACTCGAACACCTAATACATCGCGCACTATAACCTAGGATTTCACCGCTCTCATCGCTAAAATGCTGCATCATTCTGCCTGTTTTACAATCACTTTAATGGTAGGCGTTTTGACGAAAAACAAACAATTTTATACCCTCGACTTAGATACCTCCGACAACCTCCAAAGCAGCACATTCCAGAGCTACACAATAGAACTCCCCAGATGTAAAAGTAATTGTTTAATCCCTATGGCTGCTAGACTTTGGAATTCCAATGCGGATTCCTGCTTGCCTGACTGTACTGATATGAATAAATTCAGTGTAATGTAAGCAGACATCTTGCTGGCACCCTTCTTTGGTAATCATCTCTCAGATAGTAGCCACTTCATTAAAGTAACACTGCCCCTTGTTTGGGATGAAAATGGAATAAAATTATCATTTTGTTAAAAGAACACCTATAATGTGTTTTTACATGTCCGTTAACAGCACATATTTATCTGCGGCTTCAGAAATGTGTAATTCGGCTGAAACTTGCGTCTTAACGAGTGCGAGGAATCAGCTTTTTATAAAAATACACCCATACACAAGTTTATTCTTCTGATTAGATCACCTTATCACAAATTGGACACATGAACAGTAACGATATATCACGCCAATCTACTAACAAAACAATCAAAATATAACACCACGAGATGTAACTGTGAAATAATAGGCCAAAATATATAAATACCACATGTACTACTGATCAATAACAATTAGCTGATTAGTGTGTCCTTTTATCAAGAAATAATAATACAGTAGTATAATCGGAATTATATAGTATAACGTGATAACTCTGTTTTAACGAAACAAAGAAAAAATCGCCATATATCAACAGTTTCTTCGTTAGTGATAACAACATTATTGTTGCAATATTTTGGATTCTACTGGGGTAGTTATTTAAATGCTGCCCACCTCAGCATTATTTGGCACAAGGCCTGGAAAGTGGGAACCCCGCATGCTCCCCTAAAAGAGGGGCACTCCTGCAATTTTAAAAATTGCCTGAATAACCCCGTCGGCATTCCCCGGTCGGGGCGCCTCAGTCAGCAAGCAATAAACTTGCTTCACCGGATAGCCCGGTGGCAAGGCCTGGGAGGGTGGACCTCCTAGGTATTACCCAGGTGGTGTACCTCAGTCCAACAGGTGCTGGGCCGGTTCCCGGCTCCTCACTTGTTGGGCTGAGTGTCAAGTGACGAATGCTTGACTTGCACTACCCTGTCTCCCTGCAGCCGAAGCCGCTAGGAGACACATCCCATCAGCCCGGAGGCTAATGGGGTAGTTATTTAAATGCTGCCCACCTCAGCATTATTTGGCACAAGGCCTGGAAAGTGGGAACCCCGCAGGCTCCCCTAAAGGAGGGGCACTCCTGCAATTTTAAAAATTGCCTGAATAACCCCGTCGGCATTCCCCGGTCGGGGCGCCTCAGGCAGCAAGCAATAAACTTGCTTCACCGGATAGCCCTGTGGCAAGACCTCGGAGGGTGGACCTCCTGGATATTACCCAGGTGGTGTACCTCAGTCCAACAGGTGCTGGGCCGGTTCCCGGCTCCTCACTTGTTGGGCTGAGTGTCAAGTGACGAATGCTTGACTTGCACGACTCTGTCTCCTTGCAGCCGAAGCTGCTAGGAGACACATCCCATCAGCCCGGAGGCTAATGGGGTAGTTATTTAAATGCTGCCCACCTCAGCACTATTTGGCACAAGGCCTGGAAAGTGGGAACCCTGCAGGCTCCCCTAAAGGAGGGGCACTCCTGCAATTTTACATATTGCCTGAGTAACCCCGTCGACATTCCCCGGTCGGTGCGCCTCAGGTAGAAAGCAATAAACTTGCCCCACCGGAAAGCCCAGTGTCAAGGCCTAGGAGGGTTGGACCTCCTAGGTATTACCCAGGCGATGTACCTCAGTCCAACATGTGCTGGGCCGGTTCCCGGCCCCTAACCTGTTGGTGATGAATCCTTGACTTGTACTATCCTGTCTCCATGCAGCGAAGCCGCTAGGAGACATCAGCATGGAACACTAATGGGGTATGATCCCACCCAGTCGGACGATTCTATTTATAAACGATGCTGCTAAGAACTTACGAATTAAATAAATTCACGTTCTGCTACCAACCAATCAGAAACCAGAATTGATTCATAAATATTAAACCTTTTCTGGAGCAATTTCACATGTTCTTTTCCCGGGTTTCGACACGGTAAGAATATTTTGTTCTGTGGAACTGTCTACTACAAACAAGTCACCTCCCAGGACTTGTGGGTAACAGCGAACCATCTGAAACTGTTCTAAAAGTCAAAATGGCTTACACTTCTAGAATTATTGTATTACTGATTTTTTGATATTGTGAATGTCTCTTTGTATTCTTTTGTATTAATTGAAATAATGTTGCATCTTCAGTCGTATTTCCGGATTATTTAGGTCGATATAGTCTCCGAACTTCTTAAGGATTGTAAGTTTCGGGGGGACCCATGCATGCATTATAGATGAACATTTACTGACTGTATCAATTAACTGAGCGTTACGACTCCCAGAGCGGCCAGTGTACATTGGTAGTACAAGTCTTACCTTATTCCTCGACAATTAATCCAACAGATCCTGGGGCATTTCGATCGCGTTTTTGAGGTTTGATAGATGTAAGTGTTCAGTGTATTCCAAGGGGGTTCAGGCTCCCAGTCCCTATCTCCGATTTTCGGGGGCGGCAAGCTTATCTCTTACACGCCCTCACCGGGAAATGCCGATGAGGTTGATCGGGCATATTTTTTGCAGGGTCCATCAGTCCCTCTTAGATCCTTTACTCATTCCCATCCTCCGACTTTGTGTGGTTATCCTCTCACGATTGGAGAGAGGTTAATATCTGTCAGTGTACTCTCAAAGTTCATAATCTTGCCGGTATAACCACGATTTTTGCTCTTTTACTATACGTTTTCTTTTTGTTTCAATATATTTTACATTTCTAACTAATATCCGTGGCTTCCTTAGTGACCCTTTTAGGGCAGAACTGATTTAGCGACGAGGATTTGGAATATACCGCAACCAGTTGCGAAGAAAGAACCGAATTTTCAAAGTGAGTACCCACAACAACTGCGCCATACAACAATTTAATGATAGAGGATTTGTGAATCAGTGTAAATATTAGGATTTCTGACAAATGACGACTACTTTTAGACGCCAAGTAAATTGAAAGGATTAAATAATTGTGAAATCTTTCCAGATATTCGAAATTTAGATTTCTTATCAAGTGAACTTTATGGCATTCCCTACCTTTAATATGTAACGATATAATTCTCTATAAACGAGGTTTTCATTAAAAGATTCACTAATCCTGTGTGATAGTACAATTAGCACATCAGCTGTAGAGCTAGCGGTACAAATACTATGTGAATGTAACTGAGCAGTTAATTTTGTTCTGAAATTGTTGGATTATCTATTCATGGCAAATTCTAGCAACGTGCTCATGGCACACAGGAGACAGATTTATCTGAGCTACGAGAAAGATGACTTATCTTCGTAGTGTTTATATACGAGCAGACTGATTAAATTTTCCATGTTTTGGTAAAGGGCTGCTGCTTAATGAGAGGGTGGAAATGTTACTTCATAATAAGCATTAGTAGTTTTCTACAATATCTCCACTAATGTTTCCCCCTCAAAAGAGTATATCCAGTTATGTTCGCGATTCACCTCAAAGTATTATTTATCAAAATTATCTCAGACGGAAAGTATAAGAACATCCTGCATATTCCTCGTAATTATAACGTGTTTCGATAACATCTAAACTATGTACATTGCTAAAAAAACTTAGCATCAAGCCATTGACTCTTATTCTGATCTAAGTTCCACATTAAATTTGCTGATAGGTAAAATTTAAAGATTGAAAGATTTATATCTATATATCAACACATATTGTATATATATATATATATATATATATATATATATATATATATATATTATACTAAGCCCCATAGTCGCCGACAGACTTACTTACCGTCAATTCGCCTTCTACTTAAATAGATATTTCTATAATTACCATCGATCTTCAAACAAATTCCTGGAGATGTGTAAATAAGTACAGACAGAGTTCAAAGTTTAAAAAAATGCGGACATTTTGAGAAGGAAAAATGCTAGCTTTAATCATATATACCTTCAACGTGTAAAAAAAAAAGATAACCCAACGAATCAAACACTTTGTAAAAAATCTATAACTTTTAAAACAGAATCTATCTCATGAAAATATTTGAAATGTTTATTAAGACGCTTATTTTTTATTTAATCATTGCGGATTATTTTTCTTACCTTTAATGGTTGTTTCACGAGATTTCGGCCACCTATTCTACTGGGTGTGGCATCCGACACGGGAAAGGAAAACGACTATGGAAGTCAGTATTTGCTGAGAACGCAGTTAGACGATTCGGGGTTCCTATTCTCAATGGCAATGGACGGAAACACATTTGAATAAGGAAGTTGTGGTCGGATTGCGTAATCCTTGTCCTACAACTACTTTTATAATTTCCCTTACTTAAGACTTATATATATATATATATATATATATATATATATATATATATATATATATATATATATATATATATATATATGTATATAAAGAGCACAGTGTATTTTAATGTAATAGTAAAATTACTAGTTTAATTAAAATACAGGGAAAGACAAAATGCTCGTTGTAATTTAGATATATAATAAGATCGATAGGTAAATATCCTAGAGATAATTTAATATTTAGTAATCTGATTGATAATTTAAAAATCAAATTATAATTAAATTTAATCTCCGTTTCATAATAAGGAACAAAAACAAAATAAACGGACAATGATTATTAGGTATATTTTTTTTTGATTAAACAAGGTTTGCTCATCAGCACAAATTGGAAAGATTTTTTTTATTAAATGCAAAAGACACCATAAATAAACCTAGCATTAAAGTAAGGCAGATGTATCTGGAAAAAATTAAAATAAAGGTATGGATGTAAAACTTGATCAAAAAATTAATATGAGTTAGGGGTAGAAATAAAATAGAGTAAAATTATATTCTAAATTATAAATATTAATTTGGTGTACGTACAACATCATACATACAGTCATATACAAATACATACATGCATATATATATATGAAAAAGTATACAACATATATATACATATACATAGATATACATATATATATACATAAAAACATACATATAAATATTTACATTTTGATTTTTCTCTTTTTGAAATCAGGAACTATGGTTAAAGTAATCATATAGGTGTTTTTTTATAGCTTTCCAGCTTATGAAATGAATAATTTTCAAAAGGAACGCTTGAGTAAAAATGTATTTCCGTTAACGTACTTTTGATTAAAGGTGGTTTATATTTATTAAATTTAAACCAACGTTTATGACTGCATGTGAATATTAGTTCCTCTTTTTTATTTAATAGGGTGTTTGTATTTTTTATATCGTCATATTATATATATATATATATATATACATATATATATATATATATATATATATATATATATACATATATACAAGCAAAAGTGCCCGTCGATGAATGACTCTAAAAACAGCCTAAGGAAAATGGACTCTCATTAATTAAACCATCATAGGTTATGACAAGAAGGGTTGTAAACAGAAAGCTTCGAATTCGGGGGTATCAAAGCCAAACCAAAATAGTTAGATGCATGTAAAAGGAACCTATATCTAAGATTTCAAGTGTTTAGATCCAACATTGGAAGAAGTGTTTGGTAGAGTTCTCAAAGATCAAATCGTTGAACTTTGACCCCTTAACAGCAACATTTCTGGCCGAAAACGTATTACAATAATATTCCCAAATCGCACTACCCTGTGTATCAAATTTCGAGTATATCGACTTTAAATTGACAGAGTTATTTTGTAGGGAATTGCACACATATAGACATACATACACACATACATACACTTTCACTTATATATATGTATATATATATATATGTACATATATATATATATATTAATCGACTCATTGAAGAAAAGAAAATATTCGCCAGGCTCACTAACACGACACTAAAAGCCGGCTTAAGACCAACATCTACGGAAACCGAAAAACACAGTGTCAATCAAGATTACAGTAATAAAAATAGTGGCAGCTGAAAGCTTAAGAATTTGAGGGGTTTTCAGACCCTCCACCCCCGATCTTAGCAATGTCCATGTCGGTGAAAAACACATTTTTGGTCCCATAAGATTCTCAAATGGAACACTCCTTGCATCCGACAATTTCAACTTCTTCAACGATACGCAATCAATTGTGGATCGTTGGAATGACCATTTTTCTACTCTACTTAATAAAGAGTCTGTTGCAGATGAGGCGTTTCTCAAAATAGTCCCACAGCACCCAGCGCAATTATGGATGAATACACCAGGATCATTAACAGGATTTCTTATTGCAATGGAACAGATGAAAGTAAATGAAGTCCCTGGGCGTGATAATATCCATGCGAACTCATCCATCATGGTGGACAACATCTGAAAAAAGACTATTTGCTCTTATTCTTCATATGTGGGAAGAACGTCAGGTACCAAAGGATCTGAAAGATTCAATAATAGTAACCATCGTTAGAAAGGGTGACCTGGAACGAAGTGGTAATTAGCGTTGGTTGCCCTTTTGTTCAGAACGAGAAAAATCTTTGCATGCATACTACTTAATCGCTTGTTGCTAGTCACGGAATCAGTCCTCTCAGAATTTCAGTGCCGCTTCCATGCCTCTTGGGGGACAATAGATATGATTTTTCGAGCGAGAAAGCTACAGGAGAAAAGCAGAAAACAACAATTCATTACATACAAAGCCATTCGATAGCGTCTCAAGGACGCAATATTTAAAGTTATCAAGCAATTAAACTGACCAATCCATTTGTAGAAAGAATCCAGGCCATGCATGTAAGGAGATTATTGCATCAGGGTAAATAAAAAAAGGTGTCCAGTTACCTGTTGATTATAACAAGGCTACAAGAAACCTTCATTACCACAACTTATACCCCCTCTACGTAAATACCCCCGACAAACCCAATAATCAGTACAATCCACCTATGCACAGTAGGGATCCCTAGATGTAAGGGAGTCTTCTACTCCAGTAGAACCGCTAGACTTTGGAACTCCCTGCCAGGTTCCTGCTTTCCCAACTGTATTACATGCAGAATTTCGTGATATGAACCGACATGTTGCTGTCCAAATCCCCATCTTGTACTCCTGTAGCCTGTGCCCATAATAGTAGCCCCCTACATCAAAGTGGCAATGTGCCTTCTTTGGGGTGAAAATGTTAAAAAGAAAAAAAAAAGGCTTTGACCTTGTGTGATACTATAAAGTGGCCCTGGGGTGGATTTGAGCAACTAAGTGCTAAGAGGGGGGAGGAATAGAAAAAGGAAGAGGAAATAGCTTAGAATAAACAAAGAAATCGGAAATATCCTGCAATAGAACACGGGATAGGAAATAGTTTAGAATAAACAAAGAAATCGGAAATATCCTACAATATACAAAGGAAGAGGAAGTAACTTAGGATAAACAGAGAAATCGGAAATACCCTACAATTAAACAATAGATAGGAAGTAGCAAACTATAACAATATACATCTATTGATAAAAAGGGAAGGGGAGGTTCCGATGGTCACTGTGGGGTGGGACACCAGTGATACCAACGTAAAGGAAACAAATAGTTGACATATAGATGCGCTAGGGAGCGGATGGAAGTTGGGCAGTGACAGTTGAGATCTAGATGCGCTAGGTAACTGATGGGAGTTGGGCAGTGACAGTTGACAACTAGATGCGCTAGAAGTCGTATGGGGGTTGATAAGGCCTACCGTTTGACATGTAGAGTTGATTGTGAAACAGAGGTAGACAAATGTAACATCGATAGGGCAGGGGAAGACACGCACACTCACAAGTCCCACAGTCAATTTATATGTGAACATTGGCGTTTGTGTGTTTCCTTTGTTTGTTCATATTTCTATTTTGTGAACCGCGTATGTTCTCATCGAAAGTCACCAACGGGAAAAAGACGATCCGGCCATAAGGAGAACAGTCGAACGAATAATCCACGATACACGGCGTCGGGGTTCGGCGTTTCGTCGATGGAGACCCATGTCGGGTTACACTTGCACCTACATTTGTTTCCTTATATCTGGCTGCAAAGTTTCACGAACTTCCTCCAAATAAAACATGAGTGGGAATTAGGTAACGTTATAATGACGGAATTTTTAGCCTACTAGACTAAAATCTCAAAGCCTGGGAAAAAAGTCAACATATCGCAGAGCTCTAATAATCAGATCACAACATGGTCTTTGGCCTTCCAAGGAAGACATCCAAAGATCCATAAACAACTTCACCGCAGCCTACTACCACGTCAGTCTCTCTGCAAATATTGGTAATACCACAGTGTTTATACAACCAGTACCCCACACCATCTTACAGGGCATAAGTATTCACCTAAATGACACAGCTCGGTAGCATAATATCCGAAAAGTGCTCAATTGAGAATGAAATAGAACACCGAATTGGCCTTGCCTACGGAGGTTTAGGCAAACTGACGAAGCGCGTCTTCAATAATAAACATCTATCGGTAAAAAAACTAAACTTATGCTATATCACGTGATTATTATCCCTATGCTGTTCAAGGGGGGGTAAACCTGGACTATGTAGTAAAGTGATCTCATTAAACTCGAAAAAGTTCACAGGCAAAAACTTCAAGCAATACTAAACTTCAAGAGTATGACACATATAAAATACAGAAGCGTTCTTGAGAGAGCATTATTGAGGCCACAACTATAATGCACAGACTATCTGGGTTAGGGCAATTCCTTAGAATGGATGATAACAGGCTCCTCGGAAAAACATGTACTCGGAGATAGTCATAGGAAAATACCTATCGATCTCTCTCTACAGCAATACAAGTATCAAATGTATACCACCATAAAAAAAAACTGGATTTGATCTTCACATCTGGGAAACAACAGCTCAGAATCAGTGCCTGTGGCGCAAATTCATCATAAGCTGTACCAAAGCATAAGAAGCAGAAAGTAGACTAGCGGTGATTAAGAAGCAGGCAAGAAAAAATCGGGCCATGCATTGCTTGTCTTCTCTGCCCACGAACATTTAATGCTCAGATCGGTCTAAGAAGCAATCTGGGAACAAAACACTGAGGAAAAAGAGAACTAAAATTCTCGGATCCGAGAAATCGGTCGAGGACGTCATTTATATATATATATATATATATATATATATATATATATATATATATATAAATGACGTCCTCGACCGATTTCTCGGATCCGAGAAATCGGTCGAGGACGTCATTTATATATATATATATATATATATATATATATATATATATATATATATATATATATATATATAAATGACGTCCTCGACCGATTTCTCGGATCCGAATATATATATATATACTAACGGTCTGGCCGGAATTGCCGGGTCATAAAATACGCTTAAATATAGTAATTTGATTAATGAATATTTCGCATCTATTATACTATTATATTGGACTCAATAATTAGTTACGATTTAAAAAGTAAAAAAAAAAAGACTCTTGCGCCACCATCGAGAATCGAAACCAAAACGTTTTGCTTATTATTTACTTTTTTATTTTTAAATCAATGTCTGAACTATGCACGGTTCAAAATATACATGAACCGATTGCTATTACGTTAACCATACACATTCGTGATGCAGGCGGTCGACATTTTATGTGGCAAATTCCATTTCGTTAATTCTCAAAATGTGTACCGATTTTCGCCGGCTAAAACACAAATATACTTTTGCATTGGTTGGATACCTATATATATAAAGTTGTATGTCTGTTGACTAAAAACTTACACAGGAGTTTTGCAGGAAAAAATTGAACACAACATATACGCATAAAGAACTAGATATAGAAAGACGTTTGTATTTGATATACGCTTTTTACGCAGATATTATGTAAGTATAAATCCTGTATAATATCTGCATGAGTATAATTACATGTAATCTTCTATATATTAATGCGCTTGTAACTATCTATCTATGTGTGTCACACTTTCCGGCAAATTTGATTGGTTGAGAAGATTTTATTCTGGAATAGCGGATCACACATTAAACGAACGCTTAAGGCAGAGATAAAATATATAAAAAAAATATAATATTTTAAAATCTGTTTTTTCTCTCTCTGCCTTGAGGGTTCCATGTTAGTTCAACATCTCCTTCATGTCAAGGATGATCT
Source organism: Euprymna scolopes (assembly GCF_053919585.1). NCBI lineage: Eukaryota > Metazoa > Mollusca > Cephalopoda > Sepiida > Sepiolidae > Euprymna > Euprymna scolopes. The sequence goes on from NC_136508.1 coordinate 16,673,497, forward strand.
CCAACTGGTTCAGGCAGACCAAGCATGTTGCGATTCATGCCATTTTCCATGAATAAGGTATTCAGAAAGTGGAGAGCAACATTTTCAGCAGTTATGTTATCATATCTAAGCAGCAGATCTTCGATCATAAAATGCTTATTCTCATTCCATAAATGCAGAGCATTCACGGGCTGGTTGAAGGCGCACATCATTTTTAATTTTTAATTAACGAAACCTGCGTTTCCCTCTCTTTCTCTCTCTCTCTCACACACACACACACTCTGTGTGTCTATCTATCTATCTACCTATGTATGTATCTATCTATCGCTCCCTCTCTCTCTCTCTCAACAAATGTAAAGAAAAATAAATAAGCTAAAAATTAAATAAAACTTTTGAAAATATTTTAAATTAAACATATTTATAAAACATAAATGAAGATGTATTCTTGAGAATATTTGGAGCACTAATATCATGATTTTGGTATATACATATTTACATAAATTTTACCTACCGTAGTCTTCATTTACTATTTAAAAAAATAGTACACAGGGTGAATTCGTCGGCCAGGGCAGTAAAGGGTTAATGTAAATGTTTCAAGGTACGGATATGTGATGGGATAATGTGTATGTGAAAAAAAAGAAAAGAAAACGTGACATTTTTCTCTCTCTCCCTTGAGCGTTCTCTTTTTTCTCTCTCGTCCTGGGTTGGCAGACGATAATAATTATTTAAAGCCAATTTTTTCAGAAAAAAAAAGCCAAAAGGGCAAAATCCAAAAGCGCAGGCACATTTTATAAGTAAAGAAGTCCAACAAAAAGTCAAATTGAAAATTAAAGAAAAATTGACTATATTGTTGCTGACTTTCAAAGATAAATATTTAGTAAGTAACTGTGTAAAACGAATTTTAAAATATTTTAATTAACGAAGACTGGTTTCTCTATCTATCTATATATCTATCTATCTATATATCTATCTATCTATCTATCTATCTATCTCTCTCTGCCTTGAGCGTGCGTACAGAAAAGGGCCGAACTTCCAAAAAAAAATTAATTTTTTTTTTAATATTTTTATTTGTTTATATCTAACAGCAATCAGTCGTAGTTGCGAGAATATTTTTAGTTAACGAAAACTGCGTTTCTCTTTCTCCCTCTCTCTCTCACACACACACTCTGTGTGTCTATCCATCTATCTTTCGCTCCCTCTCTATCTCTCTTTCTCTCTCTCTCAAACAAATGTAAAGAAAAATAAACAATGACAAAAAATAAATGCTCAATTTTTGTCCCCGCCCCGTGGAAATTCACCCTGTGTACTATTTTTTTTAATAGTAAATTTTCAGCAGTTATGTTATCATATCTAAGCAGCAGATCTTCGATCATAAAATGTTTATTCTCATTCCATAAATGCAGAGCGTTCACGGGCTGGTTGAAGACGCACATCATTTTTAATTTTTAATTCACGAAACCTGCGTTTCCCTCTCTCTCTCTCTCTTTCTCTCTCTCACACTCTGTGTGTCTATCTATCTATCTATCTATCTATCTATCTATGTATCTATCTATCTATCGCTCCCTCTCTCTCTCTAAAACAAATGTAAAGAAAAATAAATAAGCTAAATGCAAAGAAAAATAAATAAGCTAAAAATTAAATAAAACTTTTGAAAATATTTTTAAATAAACATATTTATAAAACATAAATGAAGATGTATTCTTGAGAATATTTGGAGCACTAATATCGTGATTTTGGTATATACATATTTACATACATTTTACCTACCGTAGTCTTCATTTACTATTTTAAAAAAATAGTACACAGGGTGAATTTTTCGGCCAGGGCAGTAAAGGGTTAATGTAAATGTTTCAAGGTACGGATATGTGATGGGATAATGTGTATGTGAAAAAAAAAGAAAACGTGACATTTTTCTCTATCTCCCTTGAGCGTTCTCTTTTTTCTCTCTCTGCCTGGGTTGGCAGACGATAATAATTATTTAAAGCCACATTTTTCAGAAAAAAATGCCCAAAAGGCAAAATCCAAAAGCGCAGGCACATTTTATAAGTAAAAAAGGCCAACAAAAAGCCAAATTAAAAATTAAAGAAAAATTGACTATATCGAAGTTGTTGACTTTCAAAGATAAACATTTAGTAAGTAACTGTGTAAACAGATTTTAAAGTATTTTTAATTAAGGAAGACTGCGTTTCTCTCTATCTATCTATCTATCTATCTCATCTATCTATCTATCTATCTATCTCTCTGCATTGAGCGTGCGTACAGAAAAGGGCCGAACTTGAAAAAAAAAGATTTTAAAATCTTTTATTTTTTAATATTTTTATATGTTTATATCTAACAGCAATAACTCGTAGTTGCGAGAATATTTTAATTAACGAAAACTGCGTTTCTCTCTCTCCCTCTCTCTCTCACACACACACTATGTGTGTCTATCTATCTATCTATCTATCTATCTATCGCTCTCTCTCTCTCAAACAAATGTAAAGAAAAATAAACAATGAAAAAAAAACAAAAAAATGTTCAATTTTTGTCCCCGCCCCATGGAAATTCACCCTGTGTACTATTTTTTTTTTTAAATAGTAAATTTTCAGCAGTTATGTTATCATATCTAAGCAGCAGATCTTCGATCATAAAATGCTTATTCTCATTCCATAAATGCAGAGCATTCACGGGCTGGCTGAAGACGCACACCATTTTTAATTTTAATTAACGAAAACTGCGTTTCCCTCTCTCTCTCTCTCTCTCTCTATCTCTCTCACACTCTGTGTGTCTATCTATCTATCTATCTATGTATCTATCTATCGCTCCCTCTCTCTCTCTCAAACAAATGTAAAGAAAAATAAATAAGCTAAATGTAAAGAAAAATAAGTAAGCTAAAAATTAAATAAAACTTTTGAAAATATTTTAAAATAAACATATTTATAAAACATAAATGAAAATGTATTTGTTGAGAATATTTGGAGCACTAATATCGTGATTTTGGTATATACATATTTACATACATTTTACCTACCGTACTCTTCATTTACTTTTAAAAAAATAGTACACAGAGTTAATTCGTCGGCCAGGGCAGTAAAGAGTTAATGTAAATGTTTCAAGGTACGAATATGTGATGGGATAATGTGTATGTGAAAAAAAAGAAAAGAAAACGTGAAATTTTCACGGGTCCAGCTAGTAGTAAACTAAATATTATCCTCCCATGAGGAAACCGAAAAATATCATTGGAAATTAATTAAAATTAATATTTGAGAAAATTCGAAATAAACTACACCCCATGCCAAAATTGTATGTGAATCGATATTTTTTTTCTGATTCAGATTGTTTACAGTAATTTTTTTTTGAAATTTAGCACGTTATATGGCAACACTAACACAATCGCTGATCTAAGATTTGAAGCTAATCTGCACAGTTATAAATAATTGGCAGTCATTTTGGTTATTTGCATTTTTTTCAGCGTGGCAACTTTATATGCAAACCGATGAATATGGTGAAGTGCTAAAAGATCATCCAAACATTGATTATTCTAGGAATTTGTACATTAAGACAAACAATAATAAAGAACAAACAACTTCAATATGGTTTCATAGTACAATCAATATCTTGTATAATTACCATTTTTATTGGCAAGAGCAAAAATATTTTGGTCTATTGAAGATGTCAAACTTTCTATTTCATCAGATAAAATGTCTTTGGCAGCTGACAGAATAGCATACCAGAGGTCATCCTTGGAGTTGTACTCCCTACCTCTTGTGTATATATTTAGTTTCAAGATGCTCCCCAGATGTATGATGGGATGTAATCTGGAGAACAGGCTGCCCATCGCATGATTTTCACATGCCTGGGAAAAAATATCTCCCAATATTCAGTGTCTATCCTCGCAGAGTGAGAAAGCACGTTACAATGAATGAATACCATCTGTTTTCCGGAATGCCAAATTCTTCTTTTTGTGCCAGGGTTCCATGTGTTCTTTAATGAAGTCAATGCAGAATTTAGCGGTAATTTTCACTCCATCAGCGACTTTGATTGGTCCTACCAGCGCATTGCCAATTATTTCAGCCCAGACCATCACACCACCACCTTCTTGTTGACGCTAGATCCTTTGGGGACGTAGACCCTGATTATGGTACCATCCTCCCCCCATCAATCTGGTCATCAAGGGTCGCTCGACACTCATCGGTTAACAAAACATTTTAAAATTAACCTTCATGTGATTTTTACCGACTTCATCCTCTTTTTTTATTAGTGCATATCCAAATTTTGCATGCGACCTCGGGATACGGCAACGAGTTGATTTGACCACACAAGGACACCAGATTTTCAAAAACTTGTTTGCTAATTTCAAGTGGGTTACTGCGAATTGCTCTCTTGATTTTGCTTATTGTTCAACGTGACAGACATGATTTCTTCCGAACTTTCCCTTTGTCAGAACGTCCGTTGCAAAGTTAAGGGTTACTAGAATAATTTTTGTTTGTACGATAATCTCGGTGTAATTTTTTGGCAATTGCTAAGGTGGAAATCTTTTTATGGAGGTTTTGAACCGTTTTAGACTTCTCAGCTTGACTTAAAGCACATTACCCTCCCGTCTTTCATATAAAGTTAGCTCGCTAAAAAAAACTCCAAGTCACCAAATGGCTACCGTTAGCTCGCTATTGGACAGATCAGCTTAACATTTCATATCTGCGTATGCGTTAGTGTTGCCGTATAACGTGCCAAGTTTCACGAATTTTATTGAAAACTTTCAGGGTTAGAAGAAAAATATCGATTTGCATATAATGGTTGCACAGGGTTTATCTCTTTTGCAGATGAATGCAATTCCACGATGCATGTATAAAAACAATATATTTTCTTTTTAAATAAATGGAAACGAGATTTTCTCATAGTATATCGATACACAAAAAACCTAAATTTAAAGAAGAATATATATATATACATATATGTATATATACATATATATATATATATATATATATATATATATACAGACATTGATATATATGTATTTATATATGTATGTATGTATGTACGTATGTATAACTTACGGCCTATATATATTTTTGTTTACGCAAACCTGATCTGTTTACATATTTGCAACCAGGTTTAGATGTTTTTTCTTCTAAAGAAATAATAGTTTTATTTAATTTGATTTGTAAACTATGAGAAAATAGCTTTGCAATTGTATCAGTTTAAAGATATATTTTTTAAAATAAAAAATACAAGTAATCAAATAACGATAAGTAATAGAGAGTAATAATTGAAAATGTATTCATAACGTCAAGATGATATAATAGTGTTCAGTATATATGAGTTCAATTATTTGCGTATTTTAATAATGTGGAAATCAGTTTTAATTGTTTAGGGGCAGTAATGAAGACATAATTATTATTTTTTCATATTCTATGTAAAATTAAAAAAAGCACACATAATAACATGACGATTCATTTAATAAGGTATACTTCAATGTGTAAACAAGAAAATGTTATGTTTGTTTAATGCGAAAAATACACACACCAAAACAACAAAAAAGACACAAACGTTTATAGTTTGCGATGTATTTGAATTAAAAGGTTCACCATTATATTTAACTTTTATGCTTGGCTGAAGTTAAACTATTTTTATTAGATTTTTCCGTGCAATATATAACACCATTAGTTTTTAAAAATAATAATTTTTTTAATTATGAATGTCTATTTATCAAAATTTAGTGTCTTAATAAAGCTAGTACTACTTTATGATATATCGAATTACGTACATTAATGGTTTGCCGAAACTGACTGTACGTAGGGTTTTAGAAATTATTAATAAAAATAGTGAAACTCTTTGCAATTTTGGACTACTTTCATGATCACTGTTTTTTCCATACGCACGAACCTTTTCAGATGGTATATGCTTTTCCCCAAAAACTGGACAAAAAAAACCCTTTGTTTAAATTGTGCAATTTACGTTCTGCAACTGTTAACATTTTACGCGGCTTCTTTCGTCCACTTTCCAAGAAAATATCATACCTCTTGCGTCTTCTAGATTTTACACCGTAGGCAGGGAACGGATCATGTCTTTGTGGCTAGAGTTTGCTTGTTCAATTACAACAACCCCGCTTACATAAACATGAGCATGCATGAAACATAAGGGAGGTGGCAGTTGGGCCACATCTTACGTATATTAACATCGGGAAAAGTATCACCTGCATTTTATTAGTCTCTCTCTATTTGTACCGAATCATTATTAACAATACTCTGAAGATATTTCAAAAAAGAGCTTCGGTTGTTAGTACCTAACAATTGGTCGAGGATTATTCAGATAGTGTAAATTCCGTTTGCCATAAGTAAAGTGTATTTGTAAGTTGTTCACCAGTCCCACTTCATACGTTGGGGTACAGCGTGATGTGGGGCATTTACCCACATCCGATGACCCGTTTTAAAGAGTGGGTGTTCTCTATTACCTGTCGCTATTGGTGTTTAATTGATTCCATTTAAGTCGTGTGCGAAACGGCAGACCATATTTGCAAGTGATGTAGCAAAAGACAATCCTATGCCGTGACATTTTAATAATCTACTACTTCTGGTACAGCACACTGTTTTCAGCGTGTTATCATTTTTATCATTATTTGACAGCGCTCCATGATGCGATCACCAAAGGGTTGTATGCACAGCAAAACCGACATAAAACTCCACCAACCTAGGAGAGTTAACCAAACCATGTTCGATATCCATAATATTACCAATTAGAATATATGCGGCGGGTACAAATAGCGTCTTCAGCTGGTAAACTAAGCTTTCGTATCTTCGAGAAGAAATACCCATGCACATAGTAAACCGGCTGGGGCAGAATCGATCATTGTCAACAATCGCGGCTCATTACAATGTATAACATTCACTGCTATTTAATACCGCGTTAGTTAAAAGTTTCTGATAAACCCTTACACGTTCACGTGAGATTTAACGATCGGCCGTCACTATTCACACTCTTTGACAAGAGTTTTCCTAACAGACTTGAAAACACTAGGACTAAGCTTTTTCGTAAAATAGCGTATCTATCTCAAACCACAGCAGCTGCTTTGCCGCTGATTAATTTTACTATGATAAAGCTCAAGTGAGCTCACCTATGGAGGTTAGGCGTGTTGCAGAATTTCTATATTCCTACTTAATTTCATCAAATCACTTTACAGGCACTCTCGTCAGTTGATTTCCCTCGTTATTGCTAAATTTGCCCAAGCATACATGCGATGATAAACTGTATTCATCCACCAATATAATTAGCACGTTAACCCGAGTCAGACAGTTTCTCATTCGTAGCTTTGTTTCGTACTGCCACTGCTGTCAGGGGTCTTCTAGATCCATCTATGGATACAGGCAAAATCAGTGAGCAAATGCAAAATGGCTCTTCGGAGCGTTATTTTAACTCGAAAGCCAGGCTGTTTCAACCTTGTGGTTGCATAGCGAATGATAACGCCTCAAAGTGTTTCTTGCCTGTTCCGTCATTATGCAGGCTGTCATATTTCTTGGTGCGCCTGTAATCAGAAAAAGAGTATGCCCAATGTTTACTTGTTCACTTTTAGGACATCTGTCTCCATGGTATATCATGTGTTCATGTTTAAGCCATGCTGCCTCTACAATGGCGGATCTGGCATATACCACAGAACGTCAGAATCGTGGTATTTATGTGTATTTTGGCGTATATTTTATCCCATTATAAGAAACGTGGAACATACAGAATCAACCAGATCTATCCGAGTTAACACATTACACTTTACATCTATTACAAAAGCATGTCTCGTGTATTTGTAAAGAGACAGTAAGGCTGGTTTATTGCCCTTCGTCTCATTTCTCGGACAGCTATTAAAATTGTCTCTCTGGAAGCACTCTTTTTTTTCTTTGCCCACAACCTGCCGCTAGTTTCGTTAAAGGCGAACGCGACCTATACACATGTGTAACTAGGACCCGTCTGTTTCATAAAAGGCAGGGATTGAAGGGAGGTTCAACGACACATGGATAATACTTCTACGTCTCACGGCCCCCGAAGTATCATGTGCATCTACTCATATATCTGGTCGAACCCTAGGTAGAATTTTCCCCGAATTGATGTTTTCCAGCATTGAGGATCTACATAAGTGAAACTTAACTTGAAAGCGCAGCTGAGCTATTAGTCGAAGGGGGTTTATTCGATTGCAAGGTTCTATCCGTCACCAACATGATCGCTAATAGTAATCCTGCACCCCAACCGACAAGATATATATTTATTTAATTGCAGCACTAGTCTCTTTTAGAAAATCACAAAAAGGGCTTGTTTCATCTTCGTTAAATCACCCTGTCGGTTTTCCCTACAAGAAATAAAAGATATATAAATCGTACATTTCGCCGAAATAGATGACACGACTTCTACTATGGAGATGGGAAAAGGATTTGATACAGGGAACACACAGGAGAAGTAAAATGCATATAGAAGATGAAGAAATACAATAAAACACAAAAAAGAGTTGGAGCACTAGGAAATATCATGAAAAAATGGAAATGAAAATGAGATTTGTTTGAATTAGACGGATGCCCTCAATGCTTAAACATAATGACGACAAACATATGAAGGAAACCTCTTGATCGCAGATCTTAATGCATAGAAAAAAGTAAAAAATAAAGGCGCTAGCTGGTTGCATAGAAACTACTACAGAAAGAACACAACATAGAATTTTTAAAAATTCTAAATCTCTACTAATGTAAGTCACCCGAACCCCTGTAACAATACTAAATATTCGAATATGACTAAACTACATTTGTTGGTCGAATTTTATATTAATAACGTTATAAAAGAGCATAGAGCTTTTGTCATGTGAATAATCCAAGGCAATTTCCGTTAGCTTGCGCACTCCATTATTTTGTTGATTCCTGAAGTATTCGATTGACCGAATCGGACTGCAGACCTCGTCAGAAATTTTTCTGATTCCATAACTATGAGAAGGCATGCGAGAGCGAATTTTGACAGTTGAGTTTAGAAGTCGAGTCGAGTCGAGTCGAATTGAGTTGAATGAATTGGGGTGTAGACAGAATCCAAAAAAGCTCCTCCACACCAGTCGCCGTCTATCACCACATTCACTGACCACAGGCTATGAAAATATTACAAGAGCGAGCGAGCGAGCGAAGAGAGAGAGAGAGAGAGAGAGAAAGAGAGAGAGAGTGAAAGATCGTGAGTTTTCTACAGACATTTATCGTTTCTGTCGAAATATCTGATACATTTTTTGGGAGGGGGTTTATATTTACATAATCCGTTCTTTTATTTTGGAAATTGTTGTGGGGGTATCAACGTTACCCATGATGAGAATGTTTAGGATAGCAGGTGTGTTTAAAACGGAACTTTATGTCAACCCACCCAACGCTGGGTACCCATGCTATATACATATATGTATATATATATATATATATATATATATATATATATATATATATATATATATATATATATATATGTGTGTGTGCGTGTGTGTGTGTGCGTGTGTGTGTGTGCGTGTGTGTGTGTGTGTGTGTGTGTGTGTGTACAAACATAGAGCATACGCAATAGGGAAGTTACGATAGGATGTAAAAAAAGAACGGAACACAACTCTTTGCAAAACCAAATTAGCGAGTCGACTTTACAGTCTAGCATGTTCTTTCTCACTACTTGTTACTAAAAAAAAGACATTGCTTTGTTTGCTATTCTGGGATATTAAATAATTTGCAGTTATTTCATTTCATTGTGTTTATTATATTTTTCATTCCATGGGTTTGTTTTGGTTATTAATTATACAGAGAAAGGACGATTAAATTAAATTTTCACCGTATCTTTTTATTAGAATATATGTGAAAGTTGAGACTAGTTTAATAAAAAGAATAGTGATTTGATATAATTATTAACATGTTCATAACAAGTACAGGTTAGTTAACAATTATAACAAGTACAGGTTAGTAAACAATTATAACACGCTTATTATCAATTGTTGTTAACGTAGTCGCACATATGTTTCTTGCTAAGCTGTACAGTCGACTTGCGTAAATCGCTTCTCTAAGATTTGCGTTTAGTTCCATTCCTACGTCCATTCGAAGCCGCCATCTTCCGAACGACTTTTATTTACATTGCTACAAACACACACACTATATATATATATATATATATATATATATATATATATATATATATATACATATATATATATATATATATATACACACATATATATATATCAATATATATATATACACACATATACACACATATATATATATCAATATAGATATATATATACACATATACATACATACATATATATATATATATATATATATATATATATATATATATATATGACAATCTTGAGAAGAGTTCACAATGGAAAGGAACTCAATTTTAGCGATAGGAAATAAACGAGTGTACTGTATAGCTTGGTAACAAAACATAAGTCGATTGCTAATAACACTAACTAATAATACTGTTTAACTACGTTGTCTTTTTTATATGTTAATAATGAAACGAAATAACTGATATATATATATATATATATATATATATATATATATATATATATATACAATCAATACAAAAACAATATAAATTGTTATGTCTTTTCTGTATTTATGGCTTTTTGTTGACGTGTAGGAATAACAAAATTCCCTTTGTAAAAAAAAAAAAAACGAAATTGTTTTTCGAAAAGCACAACATTTTCGACTGAAGTTTCGGTCTTCTTCAATGTAGGGGAAACATATAGCAAATTAAGTTTATATATATAGATATATATACATATATATACTTTTGTAAAGCGAAATAAAATCGGATCTCCAGGCTCTTATGTGCAATCTTAAGCTAACGACGCTGATACTATTACCACTGGTATTTGATGGCTTGAGCGAAATTAAGTCGTTTCTTTTTAATTTAAATTTCAGCATATTTTTCGATATTTATTCCCGAAAGATCGCTGTTAAAAACAAAACAGTTTTTTCTGTAAATCCGTCGTTTCTGTAGTAAGTTTTACGCAGCCATACAAACATACACACATTTAAGAAGATTTTTTTTCTTTTATATTGTACTAGTGGGGGTGCCCGGCGTTGCCCGGGAGTTTAGAGGTGTGTATTGGTGGGTGGGGGTAAATTAAAACAACGCTGTTAAAAAAAACGTTGGCCGGTTGTTTGGAGGTGTACAAGAAAAAAATAGGTTTAGTATAAAGGTAAGTTTGAACCCAGAACGTTTGACGAGGATGTGGAAGGGAAATAAAAAAAAAACTCTGCGACCTAACCATCTCGACAACAGGAACAGATGAATTGATAAGTGTGGTAAGTTGACGTTTATAAACCGAAATTAGCAGGTGCGACAACGTTAAGTTTCGGAAGCCAGTTTCTTTTTTCTCCGCTAATCGGCGATCAAACAATAAAAAAACACAAATGAATTAACGTAAGGCAAAAGAACGATGAAAACAGACGAACACGTAAAAATGACTTAAATAACCCTGTTTCGATATTAAAATTTAAAAAATCGGTGGGTACGCGGGTGTTTTAGGGTGTAAAAAAGGCAGAAAACGAACGTTACGTGAAAAATGGCTTAAATAACACGGGTTCAATATTTCAATTTAAAAAAATGGAAACGAAAATAAAAAACACATCTCACACCAGGATTCGAACCCAAAACTTTTAGATAATGAATCAAGACCTTAAACAACTAAGCCAACGCGACGTACATGAAATTTATTCGGTATTTCAACTATTTAAAGTAAATCAGGTCACGACGTCATCTGACGAATGCGTAGAATCGGTCATTATCACGAAAGGACTGTATTTGTTGACCCCCCCCTGTCAGACATTGTCGATTTCGGGGTGAAAAAAGTAACGTTTTTGGCTAATTTTTCAATATTTTTCGAGCAAAAGATGGAGCTTCGATGTGATATCTAGTTTGTGAATTTTCGTCGCGTCTGTCGAAGGTTTTTAGCAGACATCCAAACATACACATACATACATACATTTTCGCTTATATATATATATATATATATATATATATATATATATATATATGCTATTGATAGATAGATAGATAAATAGATTGATAGGCAGATACATAGGTAGACATATAGACAGATAGTTACAGATATACAAATACATAGATAGTAATATATATGTATATACAGCAAGTGGTATGAGGGATAATTCCACACACACACACACCCATATATATATGTGTATATATACATATATATATGTATATATATGTATATATATATATATATGCGCGTGTGTGTGTATAAAGTACATGTCAATCTATATCTGCGTACCGAATGATAATGGAATGTTTTATTCATCTTGTGAATCATAAAATGCATATACTTTGCGAATAAAGTACAACGCGTTTCCGATATCTGTCAATACATTTCAATTCAAGGGGCAAATATGGGTTATGCATTTCGTAACCCTCGCATTGAAGACCCAGTGCGTAGAAAGGAAATCGAATAAAATTCATCAGATATACCAACCAAAAAGCCAAACAATCAAGTAATGCACTCTGAGCCTTTTCAGGTGTGTTGAGTGCGGAATTAATACGAAAGACTAATGTGCAAAAAGCACTGTGTTGAAGAGAATCAAACAGGCCTGGTGATGATTAAAATAACTAAACAACATTTCCTTGGTTTCGGAATATATGTGTAAATATTGTGATGTTTTAGTTTAGTTACTGGTTGTGTACAAATATCTAAGACTCCTTCGGAAAATTTCATAACGTAGGACTCTCCTACGCACACACATTCAAATGCGCACACATATGCATATATATACGAGTGCATGCATATCTATATATGTATATATATATGTATATATATATATGGTAATCTACCTAAAAACACACAAACATAAATATATGTATGTAGTAATTCACAAAGAGCCAAGTTTCGTTGTACAAGGATTGAACATACACACACATGTATATATATATATGTGTGTGTATGTATATATATATATATATATATATATATATATATATATATATATATATATATATATATATTTGCACTATTTTTCTTATGAATGTTTCGTTTAATATCAGGGGGAATTACTGTGTGTTTTACTTGTAATTTGTTGTGGTTTTTTTTTTCATTTAGCGGGCCAATGGTTTAATATTGCGTTACAATGTAAAAAAAATGGCATAGTCGCGAACGATAGACATATTTTCGAAATATATTCGTTAATCTATTTGAAGAAACCGGCATAGCCAATACACTGTTTCTGAAAATGAGGACGAAAATGAGATGATTATCTAATGCCAGCTTTGGAACAAAAAGCACTATAACTGTGATACGAGAAATACATCAGGAGTTGCTTCGATACCTAGTGAATTATTACTGTTTCAATGTGACAACGTTACCAACTCATTCCCTGTTTTCATTTTTGATGTAAGGCATGATTTGTTTGATGCAATTAGAATTCAAATTTTTACTTACATATTTTCTAATCTGAGTGTAGTTAAACATACGTTTTCTTGAAGCAGTAGATAATTTGTGTAAAAAAATGTTAATTAGTGGAGTTGCAAGGTTATTTGGGAACTAGGCTAAAATTTTAAAATATTGTGCAGATGTTTCAGAAGATACAGCATAATATGAAAATTTGGGTGAATTTCAATGCGTCATTGTGTGGGTAAACATCACTTGAGATTGGTCATATATTGCTCATAAATTATTTAAGATATGTACCTTATGATCCTGTTTCATGCTTTAAACGAATCGATATTGAGCAGCGGGGCAGTTTTCGTACAACAGTTGAACATTTAAACAATTAGACATATCAACGCCAATTTAAAAACATTTCAGAACCTTTTTCGTGAAATTTAAAACGCATATGATATAGACATTATTTAGTATGCGGAATAGTAGACACAGCTAGTTATAGACTAATTTTTATACATTAAATATATATATATATATATATACATATATATGTATATATATATATATAGGTAAATATATATATATATACATATATATATATATATATATATATATATATATAGAGAGAGAGAGAGAGAGAGAGAGAGGGAGAGAGATAATAGCAAAAGTGCCCATCGTGGACTGGGTGTAAAAGCAGCCTACAGAAAATGGACTCTGAAAATACGATAGATTATGAAAATGAAGGGTTGCAATGCGATAGCTTCGAATTAAGGGGTATCAAAACCAAAGCAAAATATGATGAAAGTTAAAATAAAATAGATAAACCTACAAATGTATTATACCGTACCTGTTCACAGTGAAACACTTATAACAATATTCTGTGGATATATATTAAAAACCTTGTTAAACTTTGTGACATATCTCCATTCTATGGAGGTCAGACGCGACGAACGCCCCATAATTTTTTTCAAACTGAAACATAATTATCAAAGTATACTTACGCAGATAGATATAAAAAGTCCTTATTAAGGGGTGTGCCTATTTCAATTCTATAGAGGCCAGGCGCGAACGCAGACCCCACAATTTAATATACCATCCCTATTTAAGTTAAAACATATTTATTAAAATATTACATATCTATATCAAAAACGTTTTTTTTTAATATTTTTAATTTTTTATTTCCATACTTTGTGGACCAGGCGCGAACGCAGATCCCACAATGTTAATGAACCACTGTTCTGCCAGATCAAACATACCCATTCCTGTTTCTCGATACATCTTGTATCATTATATGCAATCAGTTTTTTTGTAAATAGTCAACCATATAGGAGCCTATTCGTGACCAGACACATATACACATATGCACACATTTATGTAAAATTTCAAATGTTTAGACTAGAAATTGTTTGAGTAATTTGGTAGAAACCGGAGCGGTCATTTTTTTTTAAATTGACACCCATTATGACCCCTTAACATTTACTATTTTGAGCTTAAATCAAGTTATTAATACGGATCCATGTGCAAGGAAGCTATATCTAAAATTTCATGTGTTTAGACCTAAAATTGTCGGAGAAGTTTGGTAAAGATCAAATCGTTGGCTTTTGACCCATTAATAGCCAAATTTCTGGCCGCAAACTTGTATCTAAAATTTCGAGTCTGTAGACTGAAAATTCACAGAGGTATTGCCTAGGGAAATGCACACAGACAGATACACATAGAGACAGAAACTTTACCTTTTATAGATATAGAGATAATGTGGAAGCATAAGATATAAAGTAATTGTGTTCAGTGCCATCTATTTTTTTATGTTTCAGCAGAATCTAAATTTGTCTGTTCAATTTTAACGTAACAAAGAACATCATACGGGATTTCAATTTAGTTCTGTCTTCATTTAATTGTTGGATCTAATAAGTGTAGATATCCGAAATGAATTTGTTCATGCTTGTCTTTTAAAATTCGAAACTCTAAAATCTTCGTTTCAGGAAATCAGAAGCTTGTTTTTAGCCAAATTCTATTTTTTTCTATTCCTGTTTTCGCGTAAATAAAGAAACAATAGACAGTACATTTTTAAGTGTTTTTCATGTTGAATTGTACGAACCAACGGATGCGGAGCAACGCATTACATGGCTTTTAGGTCATACCTATTTTTGAAAAACCCTGAGCTATTAACAATGTTACATTTGGTTTGCCCTATCAAAATAATTATCAATATATCACATGCTATTTTAAATTGTATTTCCGTTACTTTTAAAAGAATTTACTTACAAAGTGTGAAGATATATAAAACCTTTGTTTAAACATCTCCCGTAAAATATGGTAATGAATTCAAATGGCCACAAAAATTGAATATACAATAAATATTTTCGTGACAGTATATGGTTGAGGATTTAAATTTCATAGCAATCATAATTAATTACTTTTTTCCGTAAATCTGCGTTAATCAACTCTTTATTCTTTACCTATAGCTAATATGGCAACGATGCATTTTGCGAATGACTTTTTAAGTTGGTCAGTTATATTTTAATAAGGCGGGCACGATGTTCTTTTCAAAAAAACAATCTGCTATTTACATACCTGTTTATCTATATTTAATACATATATTATTCTAGCTTATCTTATGTTTTTTGGACTAAGACATATTAAAAAAACACATGCTTATCTCAAACTTTTGGTGCACACTCTAAATCAATTACACGTCACTTCATATTACTTTGGAGTTTAGTACACAAAATCTCTGATTCGATCACGAAAAACGTTAAAAGGCACAGCGAACCTTTTTGGAGAAAGGTTTATGCAAAGGCTCAATTTATGGTATTTGCCGTATAAGACGTTGTTTCTAAAACTAAAATTTAACTACTAGGAGTAGAAACATTATGAGTAAGAATTAAAAGGAATTATCCCTGAATTTTTAGCCAAATATTGGTTAAAATGCACTAATATTAGGAATATATGAATTCAAAGAGTACGCACCAAGGATTTGAAAATAGTATAGGGGCTGTTCTTCTCCTTTGCGAAATTTAAGTGGGTCGACATAACTCAAGGATCTTTCATCCTATCAATGTTTAATTCTGTCAGTGGAAAACTTCAATCTGCATGTGAAAAGGAGTATAAAAATCTTTGGCGATTATGCTGAGACACGCAGAAAATCGAGTAAACTTACCACTGACGGCACTAACTTTTCAGACTTTTGCGTCTGGCTATTTTATTAATAGTGCATACCGGAAACGCTAGCCTCTTTTGAAGTAAACTCCTCCGGACGCAATGAACGTTTTCTACCGTTCCAAAAAATGTTAAACTCTCAACTAAATTGCTCTTTTGTAAGCGACTATTGGCTCGGATAACATCCTCTTTTATTTCTTCACTTTTCCTATAAAGACATCCTCTAAAATGTTGGTTTAGCTCATGAGATATACAAAGTCACCGGGAGCAAAGCTGGACTATAGGTACGGTAGGGAACAGGTTTGATGTCCATCTTTGTAAATAGTCTATGACAAGGATTGGGTTGTTGGCTCGTACATTGTCCTGGTGGAAATGCTATTGAGCCGTTCTGAGGAGTGCTGAATCTTCTAACAGAATCGCCTTTTTAACCCGCATGAAACCTAAACTTTATTGGCTGTCTGTGAGAAGCCAGTGAATGTTGATCATGACCTGGCTGTCCTAATAAAGGTAGTCATAATGCCTTTTGTGGATTGGTTTTGTCTGCTCTTTTGAGGTTATTCGAACACTAACATTCTTCCACTGTAAACAATGGGTCCTGTTGTCTGAGAAGTAGATCCAACTTTCATTGCAGGTCACCAAAGCATCAAGCACTGCGGAAACTGAATCGATACACTCGACCATCTCCCTGCTGTTGTCAGAACGACCTAATTAAAATTGTTCTCTTTGGACATCTTCGTCAGATTTTCCGTATTTTCAATTCCTCGTGACAAACTGTGTGCACAGGGTCAGGTCTGTCATCGAACTGTGCACTTAAAACCTCTATAGGGGCACGACGGTCGTAAATTCGCTAATAAAATCTGGTGTGCGGATTCCTTACTCTTCCCACATTCTCATAATCCCTCGCAGATTTTTGCCTTAGTTCAATTACTTCGACCATTCAAAAACGGTTACAATATTCATACAAAATAGTCAATAAAGCAGTCTGAAGCATTCCATATATTTCCGTAGCATTTTTCCAAATTTATTTTTTATCTTCTTTATTAGATATTATTCTTCTAAATTGTGCTAACGACGAGATAGAAACTAATCTTAAGTCATTCTAATTATAATGCGCGCATTAGCTGTTCGAATTGAAAAAATAATTGAATAGTTATCAGTCTGTACAAAACGGTTGGAAAGCTTATCTACGAAAGATCCTACACAACATCAGATATTAAGAAGACCCACCCTTAATATTTTTTAAACAATAGTTTGGACCAATCGCATTCAGAATTGTCGTAATTGTAGAAATTTTTAACATGCATTCCCTTACCAAAATCTTAATTGCCATCATTGTGAACAATTCTGACAGCATAGCCTGACCTCTAGTACTTCTTTTAGTGAGTCAACGTTTAAAATTATTACTAGGGCGATTACAATAACATTTTCTTGTCATTGTTTCGACTCTCAAGTATATATCCGACACAATAAAACACAGTTAATCAACCGAGGACAACATCACTCTATATAAAAGCGTATAAGATATCGATGGATACACACTCGAGAGTCCAAATAATGAAAAGAATATGCTATGGTGCTAGCCCTACTCATTACACATATTTTTGAACCATCATAGATCAGAGTTCTCTTAAATGGTCGGTTTATGTATGCCAAAATATTGTGTTCTGATTGTATTTTTTTTACTATAGACAGACATGCACTTGTTTCTGAGTAGTGAACTGTAGAAAACGATGTTGACAGTTTTCTTTATATTGATCGCATTCTTTCATTGTCTGTATGTTTAAAGTTCAAATCCTCAATTAACAAAATTCCATCTCAAGCTAATTAAAACAAAAATGATTCTTCTATCAAGGGATATATCTAAAATTAAAAAAAAATATTAAGTAGCCCCTGCGGAGTAAACGCTTTGAGGAATATGTTATGGGAACATATTCATGGCTTACCGTGCTACTATATAAGCATATTGTTTAAAAACCTGGGTGAAACATTGTGATCTAAAGCTTAACTACAAGTTGTCTATCTTAAGACTAGAAAATCCCAAGAACCTTTACTTCTTTTTTTTTACACAGTGATCACCACTTATCAAGGCCCGGAAGCCACTCAGGGATAATGGTTATTGCAAGTATATTACGTTAGTGTGGAGATTTGATGAAGTGTTTACTTAAAGGGGCGGTTCATTAGGAATTTGTTAACGCTGGACTTGAAGACATCCGAGTTGTAGTCAGGTGGGAAGCAGTCAGACGGAACAGGCTTCCACAGGCGTGCAGTTCTAAGAAAAAAGCTTAGTTCATGGAATCTATTTGAATTATTTCATAATACATTTCTTTCTGTGTAAATACATTGTTCCAGGTATTTCGTCATGCCTTTTTAATACAGACAAAATGTGAAATTAATTGATACTGCCGTAAGGTCTCTAGTACGTAATACAGGGTGACCCCCCCGAAGAACAAAAGCTAAATAGAGGTCAACTAGAACATATGCTGTAGAACGGAGAAAAAAGGACAAAGACCGTAGTGGTTTGATGTGATGTTTGGAATATAATAAACTAGTTATAACCAAAGTTCTATTTCTTTCTGAGAAAATACTAAAAAACGGGGCCTAATTCGATTTGTGACCGGTTTTTGGGGTCCCCCTTTATTACTCATTATACGAACGGAGATACTGTGATTTAAAAGCCGGTAGATTTGGATCATGGCGTTTATTCTGATGGCATTTAATATTCTCATGGTGGTACTATAACAGAAACACGAACCCATGACTGTACAGTATAACACTGGAAAAGGGTTGTTTCGGGATACGGGGCTTTCATGTTCCTATTTACAATGTCTCTCCACAGGACAGAGTTAGACAGGAGGGGCGTTTTTTTAATGTGGAGAATAGGAACAAAAATAAAAATTGTCTCATGTGCAGCGTTTGAAGAACAGATGGTATTTATTTGCTCCCCCACTGAGCAAATTAGGCACAAGGCCGTTTTTAATGTGAGGTAAAACCAGCTCCCCTAAAAGTAGGCAAAAAGGGGGCACTCTGGTTACCAAAAATAATAATTGTCCCAGTATAGAGGGTTTCCCCTCCATTGACTGGTACAAATTATCTTAAGTGCAGCATCTGCCGGAACAGATGGTATTTATTTGCTCCCCCACCGAGCAAATTAGGCACAAGGCCAATTTTTAATGTGAGGAGTGAAGGGAGGGGGAAGGGAAAAAGGGGACCAGCTCCCGAGAGGTGGGAAATGGGAGCTGGTTAATGGTCAGGCATGTGGGGCTGCCCCCACATCTGATCTTTGCTAGTCATAGCTAGTCATAGCTTGCAGCATCTGCCGGAACAGATGGTATTTATTTGCTCCCCCACCGAGCAAATTAGGCACAAGGCCGATTTTTAATGTGAGGAGTGAAGGGAGGGGGAAGGGAAAAAGGGGACCAGCTCCCGAGAGGTGGGAAATGGGAGCTGGTTAAAGGTCAGACATGTGGGGTTGCCCCCACATCTCGTCTTTGCTAGTCATAGCTAGTCATAGCTTGCAGTATCTGCCGGAACAGATACTACACTTTGATCTCGGCCCGAAGGCCTTATTTACAAGTTAAAAAATACTACGGGTGTTTCATGTTACGATATGGAATGCTATTTTTTTCCGACGTATGGTTTTGGTATTTGTCCGTTTACGTTGTTGTTGATAATATTATTTGATTATATACATGTGTATTATGTACTGTATTATATTTTATTACTAATTTTAAATATGAATCGCATAGCATTTTGCTACGGTTTCATTATACAGCGATTCCATGAATATTGGAACGGAGCAATGCAGTATCCCGGGGTTCTACTCTATTCGAATAGAAATAATTCTTAAAAAAATGGTAAAAAAATTAAAGAAACTATGATAGTAGAACATAAAAAATAGAAATAGTAGACTGATTGCTAGTATGATAAAGACTGAAAGCCTTCTATGAAGAAGATCAATTAGGTTTAATACACTTCAATATAACATGTCCAAAATGAAAATAATAATTTTCCTTGACAAATGCCAGCGTATAACCAAGCATCTTTGCATTGTGTGAATTAGTGTTTCATGAGAAAATACGTTACTCGAAGCCCAGGGCAGTTTTGTTGCATATTTATCAGATTTTTTTTTACTACGGTTTTGATGAAGACACTACGTTTAAACAATGCAAGTATTTAACCTTGTATGATATACGTATATAGATACATACGTAGATACATTACCGTGTATGCTATACGTGTATACATGTATGCATACATATATATATATATATATATATATATATATATATATACATTCTAATATTGAGTAATTATGAGGAACAAAGATGGCAATAAATCTAATCGGAAAACAATTATTATAGTCACAATCTAGATCATTGAATCATTCTAAATGAGAAACATGTCTGTTAAGAATTATTATAGTCACAATTAACTCGTTTAAAGACTAAGTTTACTGCGAACTGACTGGTATCCAAAATTCGATATTTTATAATGAGGTTCAAAACTTCCCATGTGGTTATTGTTTTACGCTCAGCTATAAATAAGATCGTTGTAATGGATATATATATATATATATATATATATATATATATATATATATATATGTATATATATATATATATATATATATATATATATACATTCTAATATTGAGTAATTATGAGGAACAAAAATTGTGGCTATAAATCTAATCGGCGAACAATTATTATAGTCACAATCTAGATTATTGAATCATTCTCAATAAGAAACACGGCGGTTAAGAATTAATATAGTCACAATTAACTCGTGTAAAGACTAAGTTTTACTGCGAACTGACTGATATCCAAAATTCGATTTTTTATAATGAGGTTCAAAGCTTCCCATGTGGTGATTGCGTTATGCTCAGCTATAAATAAGATCGTTGTAATGGATGAGGTCATACCCTAATTATTAATCGAAAATATTTTAACATATATACACTGCGTGTCAAATTATTTACGAGATAACGTTTTTTACCAGTTTCAGAAACTTATCGGTTGTTTCGTACCAAAGCTCTGGAAAAATTAGCACGCCTGATACACACATACTGTGAAATTTTCGTACTATTCCACGCAATGTATACAACTTGCCATCGCAATTGCTTAATCCACGGTAGTTAAGGGGTGTCAAATTATTAACAAGGTATATTGTTTCGTCAATAAAATTGGTCGTAAAGGTGGTGTGAGTAGTTATGAAAAGGATACTATTACAGAACAGCTAGCAAAAGTAAAAGAACCCTCTACATATCAAAAATGATAGAAAGGTACCACAAAACTCTGGGAAACTTTATCACGGACCTTACAAAGTTATGTAAGAGAGCTGATAAAGGTCAATCTAGATATTTTTCATGCCGTTCTCTACTCCAAATTAAACGTAAAGTTGGTAAGAACCCTGGCCAGGCAAGTCAAGAAGTCTTTGTTCAAGCCAAATTGAAGAATGTCTCAAAAAGTACAAAATGGTGCCTTCTATTAAGGCAACATCACATACAATACCGATTGAAATGGGCAGAGGACAACATGAAAAAGGATTTTCACAAGTTTTGTTCAGGGATGAAGTGCGTGTTACTCTTGGTGGCCCAGATAGCTGACGCAAGGTATGGGTCCTAGATAAACGACATCGTCATCATCGTTTAACGAACCAACAAGGTGGTGGTGGGATAATTATTTGGGCTGGGATTATCAGATGTAATTTAGTTGGCTCATAGAGAGTACCAGAAGACGTAAAAATAACTTTTCTAAAGGAGCACTTTGAACCATAGCTGAAGAAACACAGGTTGACGTTCAGAAGAACCATTATTTTTATGCAGAAAACAAAAGCAAAAAGTATTTGGAACCACTGGGGGTCTGTGACCTAAAGTAGATGGAACTCACCATGTTAGAACATAATTGAGAACCTTTGCAATATCATGAAGCAACGGCTCTATGCAAGTGGACATCAATGTAAGAGCAAAGATGCGTCGTGGAGTGCTTTCCAAGAGGTATCGTTAGGAATAACTGTTGGCAAAATGAAATTAGACTGATTCTGTGGGACACTGTATTTTCCAAGTCATTCATGGAAAAGGGTCGCATACCCCTACTAATTATGGCAAGGTGGGAATTACTATGTAGTTTCATGTGTGCTAAGCATGTCCTAGTTCATTTAATGTTTGAAAACTATTTGAATAAACAAGTTATGGCTATATAGCGTTTTTTCTCAACCTAGTTTATGAATAGACACACAAAAATCCACATATATTCCTACCTTCTGTCATAGTTTCGCTCATACTGCTTTGAATACTTTTATTTTCTGACTGGAGTAGCTAAATATTATTATAAGCACTTTCTTAATGTTTCATGGATTTTTGTTCATTCGTTCTAAAATATCGAAAAAATGTAAACTCTTTAATAATCTGATACGCAGTGTATGTGTATATGTTAATCAAACGACGCTACTTCAGCACCAACAGATTTTTAACAAAGCAAAATCTATCAGAATATAAAGAGCTGAATAATATTGAAAGTAACAAACAATAAACTAAAAGAAAAATAATACAACGTGAAAAAAAAACCAAACAATTACGTGGCACAGGTGCCAGTGAAATATTTTATTTAGAATCTCGGAAAGCGAAGAATATGTCAATTGTTTACGAACTCAGCAATATTTAAAGCTAGTGACGCATCAACTTTTAATACAATCCTCGTAAATTCAAAAAGTATTTGAACAGTATCGCACAAGTCATAGAATATCGGTACACTCCTCATCACATTGCAAATTTCTTTATTTTAAGATCTGTGTTTTTTTACATTATTGTTTATCTATTTTATATCCTATTTTGTCTGCAATTCAACAACCTAAACGTTTCTGACATCATACTTACCGAGCCTGATTTCGCGGCAGAATTTGAATAGAAAACTAGAAAGAGGATTCTATTTTCATTATTCACTGGTCAACATCCTTCAAAAATGTCTAAAAATAGATTAAGAACCAATTCGTGAGTAATATGAATGTACCTATTTACTATGCCTCCCCACGGGACAGAGTTAGACACCAGGGTCGTTTTTTAACGTGGAGAAAAGGTACAAAAATAAAAATTGCCTCAGTCGTGAAGGATTTCTCCTCCACCGAAAGAGAACAAGAAATAGAAGTGCAGCATCTGCCAGAACAGATGGTATCTATTTGCTCCCCCACCGAGCAAATTAGGCACAAGGCCAATTTTTAATGTGAGGAGTGAAGGGAGGGGAAAGGGAAAAAGGGGACCAGCTCCCGAGAGGTGGGAAATGGGAGCCGGTTAAAGGTCAGGTACGTGGGTCTGCCCCCATATCCGGCCCCTGCCTGCAGCATCGGCCAGAACAGATGGTATCTATTTGCTCCCCCACCGAGCAAATTAGGCACAAGACCGATTTTTAATGTGAGGAGTGAAGGGAGGGGGAAGGGAAAAAGGGGACCAGCTCCCGAGAGGTGGGAAATGGGAGCTGGTTAAAGGTCAGGCATGTGGGGTTGCCCCCACATCTGGTCTTGGCTAGTCAAAGCTTGCAGTATCTGCCGGAACAGATGGTATTTATTTGCTCCACCACCGAGCAAATTAGGCACAAGGCCAATTTTTAATGTGAGGAGTGAAGGGAGGGGAAGGGAAAAGGGGACCAGCTCCCGAGAGGTGGGAAATGGGAGCTGGTTAAAGGTCAAGCATGTGGGGGTGCCCCCACATCTTGTATTTGCTAGTCATAGTTTGCAGCATCTGTCGGAACAGATGGTATTTATTTGCTCCCCCACCGAGCAAATTAGGCACAAGGCCGATTTTTAATGTGAGGAGTGAAGGGGAAATGGGGACCAACTCCCCGGGTAGTAGGGGAGCTGGATAGTGACAATTGGTATGAAGGGTTGCCCCCTACATTGACCAAAGTCTTATATGTGGGATTGCTCCCACATCTGGTCTTTGCTTGCAGTATCTGCCGGAACAGATACTATACTTTGATTGGATTTATTTGCTTCCCCACTGAGCAAATTAGGCACAAGGCCGTTTTTTAATGTGGAGATAGGGGGAGGGGGGAGGGAAAGGGGGGATCAGCTCCCGAGAGGTGGGAAATGGGAGCTGGATTAGTAACTGTTGGTATGAAGGGTTGCCCCTCCAGTGACCAAGTTCAGATATGTGGGGGTACCCCCACATATGGTCTTTGCTAGTCATAGCTTGCAGTATCTGCCGGAACAGATGGTATTTATTTGCTCCCCCCCTGAGCAAATTAGGCACAATGCCGTTTTTAATGTGAGGTAAAAACCAGCTCCCCTAAAAGGGGTCACTCTGGTTACCAAAAATAATAATTGTCCCAGTATAGAGGGTTTCCCCTCCATTGACTGGTACAAATTATCTTAAGTGCAGTATCTGCCGGAACAGATGGTATTTATTTGCTCCCCCACCGAGCAAATTAGGCACAAGGCCAATTTTTAATGTGAGGAGTGAAGGGAGGGGGAAGGGAAAAAGGGGACCAGCTCCCGAGAGGTGGGAAATGGGAGCTGGTTAATGGTCAGGCATGTGGGGCTGCCCCCACATCTGGTCTTTGCTAGTCATAGCTAGTCATAGCTTGCAGCATCTGCCGGAACAGATGGTATTTATTTGCTCCCCCACTGAGCAAATTAGGCACAAGGCCGTTTTTAATGTGAGGAGTTAAGGGGAAATGGGGACCAACTCCCCGGGGAGTAGGGGAGCTGGATAGTGACAATTGGTATGAAGGGTTGCCTCTACATTGACCAAGGTCTTATATGTGGAGTCGCCCCCACATATCGTCTTTGCTTGCAGTATCTGCCGGAACAGATGGTATTTATTTGCTCCCCCACTGAGCAAATTAGGCACAAGGCCGTTTTTAATGTGAGGTAAAAACCAGCTCCCCTAAAAGGGGTCACTCTGGTTACCAAAAATAATAATTGTCCCAGTATAGAGGGTTTCCCCTCCATTGACTGGTACAAATTATCTTAAGTGCAGTATCTGCCGGAACAGATACTACACTTTGATCTTGTTTATATATTTTATTGAGAAAGAAAAATTGAACATAAAAAACGTACAAAAAATTCAATACACTTTGATCTTGGCCCGAAGGCCAAGAAATGAATGTAGACTACAAATGTGGATTTATAACAGCTGGGTACTGCTGTACCACGATGACGAACTGCCCCTCCCACTTCTAAACATTGTAATTTTCTGCATGCCATTGGTGCAGGGAAACATACAAAAATTTCGCCTGCTATCGATTTTCAAGAGCTTAATTAGTAAACAAATGTGTATACTGCTGAGACGGATGTTTATTTAAAAAAAAATAAGGGAATGTTTACAGAAAGGATCAGAAGTTGCAATGCTCGACCTACGCAAAACATATTAGCAATTACATGTCGATAAATCTCTGTGACAGTTCCAAACTGGAGATCAAGTGACAACAAATCTCTCTTACCTGACACTTGTATAATGTAACCCTTATCCAGATGTGGAGAGGTTTGGTCTCCAGGCAACACCGTAGTACAGCTGAGACTAGTCATTTTCAGGATCCCATCACGTATCCCTGTGGAGAAAAGGAATCTATATATAATTACTAATAAGCTAAGTTACTGCCGCACTCAAAACTGTTCAATCCTCACTCCTCCAATTTAATTTTAATGAGATAAAATTTAACATTTTAAAGAAAGATCTGTTTCGTTCTGTCTATAAAATTTCCCAAATTATACGGGTTTTCACTGATTTTCCTCGCTTAGACTTACCACATATTTCTTGGAAATTTAATCTGAAATCACTTTTTCTAATGACGCCGATGATGAAAATAATCATAATTATTTTCTTTGCTTTTATTTCTCGGTCCCATTTTACCAACTTCTCATTAGGCTACTGCACTGTTCGAAAAAAACATTATTTAAGCTGTTTAGGATTTTTTTTGTTTAATTTCATTGAATGCATCATCACGCTGGACTTATTTTCCACACTATTTATTTTAAAGAATAATTTTCGGATCCATTGTACGGATGTAGGTTGAAATATCATGTACATTTTTAAAGATAATGGATCAAATAACCAGATAGTTACAGAAGCTTGTACACAAATAGGTAAAAAATATTTACATACCTGTGTGTATGTATGTATGTGTGTATATATATATATATATATATATATATGTATGTGTGTGCGTGTGTGTGTATTAACCTCTATATGTATGAAAATATATTTAAGTGTCACTTATATAAGATGCTGTACATATTTTTGTACCTAAGCAAATAAGCTAATATATAAATCTGACCATGTCTATGTGTGTGTGTCTGTCTCCGTGTTTCAAATTGTATCTCCTTCTAGACAGATAATCGTTGGACGGCGTGCAATTGCTCAAAATATTGCCTTTTGCTGCAGAATTTTATTAGCGGCTTTTTAACGATTAAAATAACAAAATAAAAATACTTGTAAAGGGTGTCAAAATGGGTTAAAATTTGAAGGCAATGACACCTTCACGAGCGTAGCACAATAGCGTTATTCTGCGCATGCGTACATCAACTAAAAGATAAATCTACTTATATTAATTTATTTTTTATTTCGGACGATTATTCTCATCTTTATTAGTTGTTGTTTTTCATCTTTTATTGGTTTATTTATTAACAACGTTTCAGCCAACTATTCCTCTGGCCTTCGTTAGGGGTAACCGCGACGGATAGGAACTTCGAATCTCCTAACTGCATTCTCAGCCATCACTGCCATCAGTAGTTGTTGTCGTCTCTGCATATATGGTTTTATATTTCCATGTATTGGATTTCCTCTTATACTAATTAACCGATGATAATAATTTTTATTATGTGTACATGTTTATATATATGTATGCATTGAATTAACTCTAATGAATGATTAGCATGCGTATATAATTATATATTTGTATGTGTTGGTTTCACTCCTATACTGATTCACTTATCGTTATAAATTTGATGTATTATATATATTTAAGTATGTGTATAGGTGTGATATTTTAATCATCACATACAATGCTCACTTACATTTTAATGTATTTATGTGTACAATAAATTCTATCAAAGCAATAAGGTACCTATGAAGTACAATATAGAAAACAAAGAAAGTATTACTTGTGGCATACATGAAAGTTATTTAAACCCAAAATTACATTAAATATTCGCGTAGTATTATTTATATTTGATAAATAAGATGATTTTTAACTATGACCCCAGAAAAAATTCTTACCCCTTGTGCATAGAAAATGTAGCACAGCAGAACATTACATAACTGTATCGAATGTTCAATTTTTAATTATAAAAAAAAATTGTATTGTACATTATCCTATCCGAAACATAAGGAAGTACCCATATGAAAAACAAAGAAAATCTTATCTGTCTCGTATATGAAAATAATCCAAAGCGGAAATTATGTAATATATTTCAGTAGTATGATGTTTCCATGAGAAACAACGTGATTTTTTACTATAGCACTCTACTATAAAGACAAACTCTCACCTCTGCCATGCGGAAAAGTTCGCACAAGAGCAAACTATATAAAATAATCGAGTAGTTCTTCTATGTATTAGAAATAAAGTACTTGTACATAATCCTACACAAGAAATAAATGATAAATAAGGTGGTTCCTAGATGCACAGAAAATTTAGCGAAACATAAAATTACTTATAAAAGTATCGTTTTCTTCCATTTTTTATGTTAAAAAGGGTACTTCTAGAGTCACCTACCCAGGACTTAAACAACTTTTATAGTGAATACACACGTGAAAACAATGGAATTCTAATCTGTGAAGTGCGTAAGTTATCAAAATCGTAAACAATGTTATATATTCGAGTAGTATATCATTTATATAAAAAAAATCGGTGTTTCCTCCCTATAGCACTCAGATGTAAACACAAATCAAAAAAAAACCGTCTTAATTGTGACATACCGAAAATTTAGCACAACAGAAAATTATGTAAATCATTTTTAATAGGTGTTGAACATTACCGTCCTATTTAAGGAAAGTTTTGTTTTTACATATACGTGATGTAAATTTCCTGCCCTGTGGACGGCACGATTATTTCATACATATGTTGTGCAATAACTGTCTTTGAGTAGATAAGATATTCTTTTTCTCAAGATTCCAAATGAGACATAGACATAAAATCTGCCTTTATTCTAAGAATAACAGTTATGTTCAAAATTTATCTCATTTTATTTTACGGGTTGCCTTGCTAGTATATATATATATATATATATATATATATATATATATATATATATATATATATATATATATATACAGGGTATCCGCAAAGTCTGGCTACATTATGTAGCCAGACATTGTAGACATGTGTAGAAGTGTCTGGACGAGATTAATCACAATCGGGAAACGGCAAAATCGGAGCTTTTTGGGGCATTTGAATCGGAAAAGTTTGATCCTCTTTTCCGATGCCAAAACCGATTCCTTAAATTATCATTTTTCTTTGATTTTGTTTTAAGATACATCTTCCACTGCTTGTAGTAATAATAAAACAATAAATATTTATTGATTTTTAACTTCCAGAAAGACTGAAATCTCTAGATCCTCCCTCGCAAATTTGTTTTTACGTTTGAGAAAATATAGGCACATTTAAGGTGTGTTTTTACTGTAATCGGGAAAAATAACATTTTTATAGTTAAATATTTATGTAGATATTTATAAAGAATCGGAATTCGAATCGGTACTTGTATCGGAATCGGGGAAACTATTAGAATCGTCCAATCACAAACACACACCCACATACATGTATATATATATATATATATATATATATATATATATATATATATATATATATATATATATATATACACAGGGTCTCTCCAAAGTCAGCTACATTATGTAGCCAGACTTTGCGGACACCCTGTATATATATATATATATATATATATATATATATATATATATATATATATATATATATATATATATATATATATATAATTTAAAGACGGAGGATCAAATATCCAGACAGAAAGTCTTCGCATACACATAAGTAAAAATAAATACATTCGTACATGTATATATATATTTATATATATATATATATATATATATATATATGTATATATTTATTCAGATATTTATATATATATGTGTATATATATATGTATATATTGACCTCCCTATATATACATAATTGATTAAAGTGTCACTTATATACACTTGTGTACATATGTTTGTACCGAACCTCTTGATTTTAAGTGAAAAATCAATCAACGAGAGCAAAAAGCACTCTCGTAAATAAATATGCATTACGAATATACCAATTGCTATTTCATCAATAATTAATTGTATCGGGTATGCTTTCATGTCAATCGTCCCCCTTAAGTCATCTTTTGACATTTTTGCGATGCTTGTTGATGTTGTTGAATGAAGTCCTGCAGCCAAGCTAAATGTCAAGAAGTCATGGGTGACATGCCTGCAAGGAATTTGATAACTGCAAAACCCTTACCATAGCGCGAAAATGCCGCATGCACTCCATTATCAGAGCGTGATCAAAATGAAGCGGGCATCGCTTGAACTTTTCTTCAATTAACATGATGACTCTTTTATGATCTCTGTACAATTTTTTAGTCGACAGACACAGAAAAATAAACATTCACACCCGATGCAACACTCGGTCATATTAAAGAGAGGTTATATTTTATGCATCTGTTTGAGTTTCTACATAATATATATATATATATATATATATATATATATATATATATATATATATATATATATATACATACATTCATATATATAAGCATGTATGCCTTATATACATACATACGTACACATATACATACTATATATATATGTATTTATATATATATATATATATACATATATATTGGAGTAGGGAGTAGTTTGCTTGAAGCATTGTTGGTAAAGAAATGTATAGAATTTTTTTAAAACCAAATACAATGCGGAACAGACCGGAATTATGAAAGTAAAGAAAAGATAAAAATGGATTAAATATGGTGGAAAAGAACGTCATGGCCCGTTCTTTTTCGCCATCTTGAATCCACTTTTGTATTTTGAAAAGGAGAGGTCCCTATCTCTCGAAATAAATTAAAGTTCCATACCACTCACGGACTTTACATACACCGGACATACCAGCAACTTGTTTATAAATATTTATACATTGAGTTGAAGAGGGATAGACGAATAAAGCCTAGACACTCCTCCACTCAAGCATACTCGTCTACATTTGTTTGTTTTTCTTTCTTTACTTTCATAATTCCGGTCTACTACTCTGAGTTTTTGAAGTTTTAAATAGGATTCCTCAGACTTATGCGCGAATTCTGTGGTTGTTTATCGTTTTTATATCGGATTGCAAAGTTTTCATGAAGGCATAATCTACATGGGTCGTCTAAATGCCTACACGCGGTTGCTTTTCTTATTATTTTCCATTCGACTACCGGCGAATGCCCGCTTTTTTTAAGTTGCCAGTATTTATTCGCTAGTGTTGTTTTTATAAGGTGTTTTTTTATTGTTGAATGTTCGTTTGTTGTCATAGTATCGGGTTTTGAAATCTAAGGAAGTCATGCCTACGCAACATTTCTTGTAGTTCGGGTTTTCTTTCGCAAATAGTGTTGCCTGATAAACTACGCTTTTTGTTAGACATTTATTTCTAAATGGGCAAAGTGTTCGGTGTCTACAGTTGCATTTATCTTTGTCGTTATTAGTATTTTTATTCATAGTATGGCTGTTCTTGTTCGGGGTTGCTTCGAGGTTGGTTCGAGTTAGGAATGTGTTTTATAATTGATAATACTTATAATTAATAATATAATACTAGACGCAAACGAATGCGACTACATAGATATAATAAATACTGAAAGTAAACAAATTACCGATAAATAAAAAAAGTAGCGACAAAGTTGGCAAATTGAAACCTAGAGAGGCACACATTCTGCTTAAAGACCACAAATTATATCCGAATAACTTTTTAACATTGCCCTAGAATTTGCCGAGCCATACACTGATATATCCTCGGAAGAAATCAACATCATTAAAACATGTAAAAAAAAAACAGTTCTAATAAATAACAATAATCAATGGATAAAAACTAAAATAAAGAATTCGTTTGATTTTGCGACAGGTGCCAGGGATTCTGCAGAGGCATCAGATCTTGTGGGATTATTCATTCTATATACCCTCGCAAGCATATTCGATAATACGGATATCGGCTTATATGGAAATGACGGACAAGCTATAATAAAAAATCCAACAAAATCAAGGGAGAAAACGTTCAGAAAATCATACGCAAGGGAATGAAAAAAATTAGGCCTAGAAGCAGACATATCAGCTAACATAAAAATAACAAACTTCCTGGACGTCACGTTAAACTTAGCTAAAAACACATATAAACTATACTTAAAAGATAACGCTACTCCAATTTGCGTATACACTAAGTCCAATCACACAACATCAATTATACAACGCATTCCTAACTCGATCGTAAGTAGACTCAGTAATAACTCAAGCGATGAAAATGCATTTAACAGGTCAACAAATATCAAGGAAACATCGCTAAAATTAGTGGTTACAAAAATATCGATATCAAATATAAGCAACAAAACACCAATAACTATGATAAAATTAAAAATAGAAGAAAAGAACTATAATTTGGAATACGGCCCGATACAATCAAATGTTAAAAACAAAACTTGTCAAGAAATTTATAGATCTTATTGAAACACACTTTCCTGCAACCACCCCCTTACACAAAATCTCCAATAAAAATACTTAAAGATATCCAATAGTTGTTGAAAAAATTTAGAGATGATAATTAAAGCACATAATAGCAAAATGCTAAATAAAAACAGTGTAGTCACCAACAAAATAAACAATAAAAAGGTATACACCATGACAAAAATAAAACCAACACTAGCAGAAATAATAATACTAATAATAATAATAATAATAATAATAATAATAATAATAACAAACCAACCCCAGACAAGAACAAACATACTATAAATATAAATACTTATAACGAACAAGATAAATGCAACTGTAGACACCGAACACTTTGCCCAATTAGAAATAAATGTCTATAAAAAGTGTAGTTTATCAGGTAAAAATATTTGCGAAAGAGAACCCGAACAACAAGACATATTACGTAGGCATGCCTTCCTTAGATTTCAAAACCCGATACTATGCCCACAAACCTACATTCAACAATAAAAAACACCTTATAAAAACAACACTAGCGAATAACAACTGGGAACTCAAAGAAAGCGGACATTCGCCGGTAGTCGAATGGAACATAATGAGACAAGCTACCACGTGTAGGCATTTAGACGCCCTATGTAGATTATGCCTCCATGAAAAATGTGCTATCCTGTACTTTAAAGAATCCCAAAATCTATTAAACTATAGAAGAGAAATAGCAAATAACTGTGTTCACAAAAAAAAATTACTTTAGTATAGCGATACAAAATAGTTTACAAACTAATTAAAACAATAGAAATTAAACCAATAAATAAATTAAATAAACATGAATATACATAAAGGATCACATATATGAATGTATATAGATGTATATATACATATATATGCATATATGTATGTGCACATATGTATATTTATATATAAACAAAAAAATGTCTGCCTTAAATCACTACCCTAGTCTTAAAAGAGATCCTTTATTCGACAAAATGCATGACCATTAGCTCATAGGAAATGTCGCGGTTGATATTAGAAAGCTGATTGGCTAACTAAATCCTCAATAGAAGAGGACGATATAAAACGATAACCAACCACAGCATTCGCGCATAAGCCTGAGGAATCCTAGAGTGGATGAAACGCCGGATATTCAGTGTAGCCTGATCGCCGTATATATTTTATTAATTACTAACTAGCTCTACCTATGTATTGAGCACTTTAGAAGTAAATAGTTAAACTTTACGCATAAATCAATACTTTCGTATATTAATTTTATGTGAGTAAATGAAGGAGTTATATATATATATATATATATATATATATATATATATATATATATATATATATGTGTGTGTGTGTGTGTATATATATATATGATGGCAGCAAATTCGCTTTCGAAAATGTTGATCACTCGATATAGCACAAAAAAGAAAAAAAACAAAGGTATATAGAAACACGAAAACATTTAGTGATGGGCTGCACGAATGTGGCTTTTAAGCCCTGCTAACCTCTGGCATTCCTTAGCACACATTGTAATGACATGTGCACTACTAACAGCGCGTTCTTGCTGTTATTTTCTATGCAGGATCAAATGACGTTTGCATTCGCCTATCGTTTTGTACATTCGCCCGCAGTGTACACAGGTCAATTCTGGCAACTCAAGGCTGCTTTGTGGCCCGCTGCGCCGATGAGTAGAGTGGTGACTCATCAGCCCAGCTCTGCTAAGGCATATTCTTCCGCACATCTCACACTCCAGACCAATTTGGCTCCCCCTCCCATCCACGGCTCCTTTCACTCTCCCTTTCCGGATATCACGCTTCAGCCACTCATACTGGGTTCGATCTACCTCAAACTTACCTACACCTCCCCGCAAGGCCCTTCTGTACACTCCGGGATCCAAAGCAAGACTCTTCCAGGTTCTTTCCTCAATCCTACATTTTTTTAGGATGATCATAAACAATCCTTAAATTTCAATTTAGGTTTTGGAGCCAGACGTCTTCCCTCGGCAAGCTCACCATAAAGGAGTTGTTTGAGAAGTCGACTGTCTAACATTCTCACCACATGCACACTCCCTCTCAGTCTATGCTTGATAACATGAACCTCTATGCTAAAACATTGGGTTCGATCAACCACCTCCATATCACTGACATACAACTGCTAATCCACACCTAAGATTCGCCGTAGGCACATCTGGTGAAACCGCTCGAGCCGTTTCAAATGATCCGTGTATGTTGTCCAAGTTGCACAACCATAGAGAAGAGTAGAGAGAACACATGTGGCATAAACCTTAATCTTAGTTGGCAGCAAGATCTTCTGATCTCTCCACAGACGCCCGTCCAACTTTCCGAAGGCATCACTTGCCCTGCTGATCCGTAACGATACCTCATCATCCAGGGTGCCAGACATACTCAGTGTGCTACCCAAGTATACAAAATTAGAGACAACCGCTATCCTTGACCCACAGATATAAACTGATGGCTCATAGTATGGCATGGCCGGAGCAGGCTGACACATTGAGGCAGTTTTTTCAGGTTTATGGCTAGGCCCAATGCGCTGCAGGCAACCGTAAAAGCGTCTACAAGATGCTGTATATCAGTCACCGTATAAGCCACCAGATCACATCCATCCGCATAGAGCAAGTCACGAATCGTGTTGGTGAGTATCTTTGTATTTGCATTGAAGCGCCTAATGTTGAACAGACCCCCAATAGTTCGGTCCTGAATATAGACACCATCAGAGCACCCCCCCGAATGCCATCAGAAAGACCATGGTGAAATACAACGCAAAGAGTGTCGTGCTGGAATATCTCCCTGCTTAAGACCATTTTCCACTGAGATAGGATCAGCCAGCTTTTCCCCAACGTTGATCACAGCCTTCATATCATCGTGGAAGAGCTTTAAGATAGTTATAAACTTGTCAGGACAACCAAACCTTTTCAAAATCTCCGACAAAGCATCCCTATTGGCTGTATCAAAGGCCTTAGTTAAATCGATGAACACCTGATACAGCCCATTTTGCTGTTCTATACATTTCTCCTGCAGTTGCCTGGCTGTAAAATCATATCCACTGTCCCTCGACATCTGCTGAAACCACACTGCGACTCAGGCAAAACATCATCAGCAATATGCTCCAGCATTATGTCTAGCATGATCCTACATAGCACCTTACCGACTACTTACAGCAAAGATATGCCTCGATAGTTTCCACATTCATCTCTGCTACACTTCTCCTTGTATAGCACTACCATCAATGCATCCCGCTAATCCTGCGGAATACACTCGTCCCGCCAAGCAATCTGCAACAATTCCGCTAAGAGTTGCATCATCTTGGGTCCAGAACATTTAAAGCTATCTGCATGGAAACGATTCGAGTCAGGAGACTTTCCATTGTTCAACTTATGGACAGTTGTCTCAACCTCCTGCAGAGAAGGAACCTCTGTCAAGATATCCTTGACCGGATTGCTAGGAATCGACCTAACAAACTCCTGATCAATGTAAGAAGGTCGGTTCAGAAGGTCATCGAAATGCTCCCTCCTTATGAAGAATGTCGGTAGGGTCTCGTAAACGATCCCCACCATCTGTCGAGCGCAGAGGAGTGATAGGTGGTCTGGATGGTCCGTAAACCGCGCACAGTAGGCTGTATAAGACCTTGGTGTTTTTCGAATCCGAGGCGAGTTGTATTTCCTCGGCTTTCTGCCTCCACCATTCATCCTGCATGTTACGCAACCTCCTCTGCACCTCCTGCTTGATTGCCTTTAACTTGCCCCTCAATCGATCTTGCTCACCATTCATCACACCACCCCCCGAGATAAGCGTGCAATGCAGAACCTGAATTTCAGTATCATTCTCATTGAACCAATCCTGATGTTTAC
This sequence comes from Euprymna scolopes, assembly GCF_053919585.1. Classification (NCBI taxonomy): domain Eukaryota; kingdom Metazoa; phylum Mollusca; class Cephalopoda; order Sepiida; family Sepiolidae; genus Euprymna; species Euprymna scolopes. The sequence continues at coordinate 16,709,539 of NC_136508.1, forward strand.
GCTCACAATAACCTAATACTCTCTCACATATTTCATATAAAGATTCGTTAAAAGCAGGTCAAGTATTTTCACAAGCAATCTCTTACATATCCTTAACTAGTTTCTCTCTCACAATGTTGCCTTTAGACGAGCAGCATTAAGTCGCTTTGGGATAGCCACAATAGCTCCCTTCACCTTGGGCTTCACAACACACTTAATTTTTGCACGGACCAACCGATGGGTGGTCCAGCCCTCTGCACCCCGCATGACACGAACGCTGCAGATATCCCTCATCTCACATTTTCTGACTAACACATAGTCTACCAAGTGCCATTTTTTGGAAACAGGATGCATCCAGGTAATCTTGTATTTGTCCTTCTGCTGGAACACGGTGTTACCGATGTTAAAACCCATCTCTTAACAAAACTGCAATAACATCAGATAATTGATATTACACTTACGCACTCCGTGTTTACCCAGCACGTCCCAGGTTTTAACACCTCTTCCCACTCCAGCAATAAAATATCCAAGAATGAAGATCTTATCAGCAGAGGGAATGCGTCTAACTACACTGCACAAAGTAAGGTAGGACGCAAGCTTTTCATCTTCTGTTGCATCCATAGTGTGTGCATAGACACTCAAAAAAGTTGTATAACGACCATTTACTCGAGGTAACCTCATAGTCATGATACAGTCACTCATACTACAGGGAAGTTCTTCCAGGCTAGAAAGTATTGATGCCTTTATAGCAAAAGCCACGCATGATTCCCTCTTACATCCATACGCTGTAGTACTCCACAAAATGGAGTAGGCCCCAGCCACCTCAGAAAAGTGCCCATCTTCAGCCAGAGCAACTACGTCCTGGTCTCAGACAGAGCAACTATGTTCATGTCAAAACGTTGAAGTTCCTTAGATACAAGGGCAGATCTACGCTGTGGACGCGTTATTGCTGACGTCAAGTCAAGCAGCGTCCGCACATTCCAACAGCCGATGGTCATTTTCATATATTTCCTCTCAGTAGCATGATGACGACCGGGTCCAGGCTGTGGAGCCCTGAAACACCTGCCAAGCCAGGCCCTAAAAAGTCAAGTTCCCTTATTGCCATTTACGTTTATACTCATATTTTCCAACGTAATTGAATGTTTTTCCGTTTTAGGCTACACCCAGCCTTTTCTTCTATAAATATACACGAGATGGTAAAAAGTGTATCTAATTTATATCGATCAATTCCTGTGCGTGAGGATTGTTATCGTGGGGAAATACTTTGCACCGAAGCAATCCCACTCTCTAAACAACTGCCACATTGATCTAAAAAAGAAGAGCAAGTCAACATCATTGGATGTAGAAGTCATCGCAGGTTTTATATCAAAGTTTTCGTTCTCCTAGGGAGGTTGCTTTCACTACGGTTTACAGAGCCCTCTCCACCCATCATGCCATTTGATCCATGACTGAAACTTAGGTTGCTGGGCACCAGAGCATATTCCACACGCCGGTGGGTCATATATGCCGCAGCTTACAGGGCCTAAGCTCCTCTGTATGTTTCTGTCAGGGTTACCTCACGCTTAGCTTTTGGTTAAATAACCTTGGCCTACAAGGCAGTGGAGGTCCAGTCATACGGCGCAGGACACTCGCCGTTCATCAGAGCTCCGTTTGCGTGGCAGTGGCCACGACGTTCACGTGGGATTGATTTGTCTGGGAGAAGCACAGAAAGACGCTAAGACATCTGTGTGCTTTTAACACACGTCCACACCAGACATTGACCACTTGTGTGTATATATATATATATATATATATATATATATATATATATATATATATATATATATATATATTTAAAATCCTAAAAACATTATAGTTACCAAAGCTGATGCGCACTTTCATGTGAGTAGAAAAGATCAATTTGATGGGGACATAGTTTTGAATACGATTACAAAAAAGATACATAAAGAAAGAGAAAATAGAACATGAGGAAAATCTCAAGAAAATTCAAAATTATATATAGTATAGAATTATTGCTAAAACATCATATAAGATAACACCCATTTAATAAAGAAACACTTTTACAATTAGGTAAACTGGCAATTTTTCCATTACATTAGTGAAACTCTATGCGGAGAATTGTCATGTAGCTCGGCGGATTTTAACGGAACATTGATGCAAATGAAAGACTCTGCAAGGATTACGATGTAGATAACTACTGACCTTATTTTTTAAAATGCAATATTTTTTGCGGCAGTCAAATTTGACAAACTGGATTAAGTAATTAATGTTGATCACACAGAAACTAAGTTATAGGTTATTGTTGACTGTTTGGTTCTAGAATCGATGTATTTTGTCTTTGCGATATACTTTTTATTGTGCATAATATTCAGAGTTAACAGCTAGAATCGTATATACCGTATGTTTACGTGCAATGAAAAGAACGGAAGATTATTAATTCAACATTTTACAAGTGTTAATGTTTGAAAAAAAGGTATTGAATGAATGTAATATATTAAGAACACAAAACTTTACTTTCCTTGATACTGATGTGTAACGTTACAATATTTTCATTTTATGAAAATAAATAATTCTTAATAACGCAATACGGAAATTGATATTGATAGTTAATTCCTATTCAAAAGATAGGAAAATAAGAAATCGAGAAACAATTATCTTAAAATAAAAAAAATAAAACTAATGGAGTCTATTATATGATTTCAAATTAATAAATAAATAAGTGATTTTTATATAGTTTTATCATTCAGATTATTGTTTATTTCAGACGGAAAATAAATGTAATACGGTTTAATCTTGACATTTTGTAACAAGAGTCAGAGTTCATTGGACTTGCATTTAACACTTACACTAGACACAATGAAAATTATTTCTTGTGATTGCATCAATGTTGACTTAGAACTTTATCAGCTACGAGCCAGAATCGCTTATGTAATATGCGGCATTGTTACGTGAAAGACAATAAAATAATGCTTATTACTTTAGATAATTTTAAATTGTTAATACGTGAAAAACTGCATGGAATGAATATATAATGAATTAAGGACCTCCTGTGAAAAATAACTTCGTTTTTCATTTCATAAAATAATTGGCAAAAAGACAACAAAAAATTGATAAAATATTGTTACAACAGTAAAAAAGAAAACCAACAAAACCATTTCAAGTATGACAATAATTACAGTACATTATAAGGTTTAAAACTAATTAGTAAAAAATGATTGTTTTCGTTGTGTTACATATAATATTTGTAAAAAAATTTATATGACGAATATTATTAAAACAGATGTTTTCATATAATTATTAATTTTCTGATTGCGATAGGTTCATAAGAGTAGTGGTTGATTGGGACAAATTAGAAGCTAACAGTGTTAATGCCGGAGTTTTTATTAGGGAAAGCAAAACATTGCAGACTTCGTAGAAATATAGACAAAGAAAAGAAAATAACTTCAACTTCATTTTTGCATTATAAAGCTTGAATACTCTCCCCATCCTAAGGATTTGACGTTATTTTCATGATGGTTTTCTCGATTCGTAAACGTTTCGTCTATATTTCGAGACTTTCTTCTAGATTGATATCTCGACATAAAGACTGAGCGTTGATGAATATCTAAGCGAGGTAGGGGATCCGGAATTTCCCAGGAGTATATATATATATATATATATATATATATATATATATATATATATATATATATATATATATATATATATATATATATGTATATATATATATATATATATATATATATATATATATATATATATATATAGGGAATTTATTACTGTGAGTCCAGAATGAGTTTACAAATTGTTTCAACTAGAGGAAAATCCTCAAAGAGAGGAAAAATCCAACTAGCATCATCAGAATTCATAGATGGACTAAGTTATAAAGTCAAATAAAAATGGAAAGATCGTAGATAAAGGGGAGTTAGAAAAGAAGGGGGAGTGGTGGGGAGAGGACGTTGGAGTTTAAAGTAGTAGGAGTGTATTAAAAAAAGAGAGGGGGTTATAATTAAATATTAATTATGTGTAAATTCTTATATACGTGTTTTTTAACGGTTTAAACTTAAAAGACGCTACTTTTGTTGATAACGGCATAAGTAACAGTTAATTTAAAGGATCACCATGGCAACAGGTTGGAGAGTTAATGTTAGTGAAGGAACGGGTTGAAAATGGGGTTTAAAGTAATTTAGCCGGGCGGGGAGAGATTGAAAGATATTTATTGTTTATAAAATGGAAAGAAAAAGAAAAGGAAAAATAAGTTAATGAATTATACTTTACAGGTTTATTTTGATAGTGTAATGATATATATAATTAAATATAATATATATATAAATAAATTAGCCGGGCAGGTAGAAATTTTACGTTACAGGTTTATTTTAATGAAATAAAATAAAATAGGTGAAAGCTTAAGTAAGTAACTTAAATAATAGAAAAAAACATTTTTAATAAGTAACACACAAATATAAGCACACGCATAAATATGTACAGCAAATGCACATACGTAAATGGGGGAAAAGCACATGCGTGATCACACATACATATATATATATATATATATATATATATATATATATATATATATACATATACATATACATATATACACAAACATACATATACAAACACATATATATATGTACACATACACAGATACGTAAAAATACACGGATATATACATATATAAACATATATGAAAATACACATACAGCCAGATGCAAACACTTACACATACATATATATATATATACATATACATATACATACATATATATATATATATAAATATAAATTAGCTGGGAGGGGGGATTGAAAAATATTATATAAATAATTTTTAAATTTTGATGCAGCTTAGGCTACTGACTTAGTAGGACTTTTCATCCTATATAATATCACAAAATTTATCCCCAACAACAACGTGGGACTTTACAGAGATGATGGCCTTATCATTGTTGAAAACGCAAGCGGCCCAAAGTGCGAAGGCATTAAAAAGAACATTATCAGGGAACTGAAGAATATGGATCTAAAGATTGAAGTAACTTCCAACTTAAAAACAGTAAATTTTCTAGATGTTACCTTTAACCTCCCTAATAATACTTATGAACCATACACTAAAAATAATACATACCCCCTATATATACACCCTATGTCCAACCACCCCAAACACATTATTAAACATATCCCTAAATCAATAGAAAACAGGCTTAGCACAAACTCATCTAACTCCAGAATTTTTAACCTACACAAACCCTTCTTTGAAAATGCTTTAAAGGAATCTGGATATTCCAACCCTAATATTACATACTTGGACCCTAATAAACCCAACAATACAAATACGAATAACAGATCCCGCAAAGTCCTCTGGTTTAACCCTCCCTATAATAATATGATAAAAACTAAATTAGGTAAAAAATTCTTCATGCTTCTTAATCACCACTTCCCCCCTAGTAATATTCTACATAAAATTTTTAATAAGAACACTATTAAGCTTAGCTACAGTTGCACAAATAATCTAGAAAATAAAATTAAAAAAACACAACAATAAAATACTAAATAACCACAACTATAATAACAATGATCAAAATAACTGTAACTGCCTTAAGAAACCCCAATGCCCGCTCCAGCGAAATTGTCTCTCAACAAATGTGGTTTACAAAGCAACTATTGCCCCTGCTGAAGACCCACAAAACAAAACATTTTACATTGGCCTCTCAAGCACCACGTTCAAAGACAGATTTAGAGTGCATAAATGCTCCCTAAATAACCCCAACCACCCAAATAGTACTTCATTAACTAACCACTATCTACTACTTACCCGAAACAACCTCACCCCAATTATTAGCTGGGAAATTCTTAATAGAGCTAGTACCTGTAAATCACTAAACTCCCCATGTTATTTATGCTTAACTGAAAAATTACTGATTACTAATTTTAGAGATAGAGATAAACTTCTAAATAAAAAAACTGAAACCTCACTTAATTGTAAACATTATAAATCCCACCTCTTAAGTAACTTCTCACCCTTCTAATAATAACTATAACCCACCCCTAAAATCTAGCACTAACGAATTACACACACCCTATTTACAACCTAAACTATATAGTCCCCCATTCATTTTAAAAGAACCCCTCCACAGAACCCCCACCTATTTATCCCACCATTTTTTAGCTACATCTTTCTTTACCAAACTCATTTTTGTACCCCCCTTTGCCTTAATCACTCCTTATGTCATTATTTAAAGGTTCTCGCCCCATAGTCTCTTATTGGCTATTTCCATAATTAGGTCTCGATTTCTATTATTTCAATTACGTACTTATCACAATTGGTATCCTTCGACTTGCCTCTCGGTCTATTATCTACTTGTTAAAAACTAATCATTTACTTACCTTCTATTTTAATTAATTATTTAATTTACCATCTACATATAACATATATAATACGCTTTTCTCTTATATTTACCTCTTACTAATCCTTTCAATAATAATTATCATATTTTTTAACACGAAGCTTATTTACATATTTTTCGTATTTGTGTTTGTACATATACTCAAGCACATGCTCCTCCCCCATTGATGTGTGTATTTTTTTTACATGTGTACCCATGTGTATGTATTTGTGTGTTTTTGTTATCTACTTACTATCTACATTTTATTAATAATTATATTAATTTTTATTATTTAATTAACTTACTGATATCCTTAGTTTTTACTTTATTAAATAAACCTATAACGTATAATTAACCTATTTACCCTTCTATTTCTCATTTCTTTCTTTCAACTTAACGCCCGACAATTCAAAAAACTATAAATAATAAATTAAAAACAAAAAATTAATTTTTTCAATCTCTCCCTGCCCAGCTAATTTATATATATATATATATATATATATATATATATATATATATATATATATATATATATATATATATATATATATATATGTATATATATGTGCATGTATATATATGTGTGTGCGTGTGTATGTGTGTGTTTGTATATGTATGTATATGTGTGTGTATGTATGTATTTATATGTGTGTATATATATATATATATATGTGTGTGTGTGTATATGTATGTATATATATGTATTTGTGTTTGTGCGTATCTTCTACATGTGTCTATATGTATGTGTTTATATATATTTGTATTTGGTTACGTATCTTCTACATGTATATTTGTGTGTGTGTTTTTCTGTGTGTATGTGTTTTATTCACTTATTATAAATATCTCCCTAATAATTTTATGAATTTTATTATTTGATTAACTTACTGATATTCTTACCTATTTCTATATTAGTAAAATAAACTTGTAACTTATAATTCATTAATTTATATTTTTCTCTTTCTCTCTTTCCTTCAACTACAACGCCTGATAATTTAAAAATTATTTATATAATATTTTTCAATCCCCCCTCCCAGCTAATTTATATTTATATATATATATATATATGTATGTATATGTATATGTATATATATATATATATATATATATATATATATATATATATATGTATGTGTAAGTGTTTGCATCTGGATGTATGTGTATTTGCATATATGTTTATATATGTATATATCCGTGTATTTTTACGTATCTGTGTATGTGTACATATATATGTGTTTGTATATGTATGTTTGTGTATATATGTATATGTATATGTATATATATATATATATATATATATATATATATATATATATATGTATGTGTGATCACGCATGTGATTTTCCCCCATTTACGTATGTGCATTTGCTGTACATATTTATGCGTGTGCTTATATTTGTGTGTTACTTATTAAAAATGTTTTTTTCTATTATTTAAGTTACTTACTTAAGCTTTCACCTATTTTATTTTATTTCATTAAAATAAACCTGTAACGTAAAATTTCTACCTGCCCGGCTAATTTATTTATATATATATTATATTTAATTATATATATCATTACACTATCAAAATAAACCTGTAAAGTATAATTCATTAACTTATTTTTCCTTTTCTTTTTCTTTCCATTTTATAAACAATAAATATCTTTCAATCTCTCCCCGCCCGGCTAAATTACTTTAAACCCCATTTTCAACCCGTTCCTTCACTAACATTAACTCTCCAACCTGTTGCCATGGTGATCCTTTAAATTAACTGTTACTTATGCCGTTATCAACAAAAGTAGCGTCTTTTAAGTTTAAACCGTTAAAAAACACGTATATAAGAATTTACACATAATTAATATTTAATTATAACCCCCTCTCTTTTTTTAATACACTCCTACTACTTTAAACTCCAACGTCCTCTCCCCACCACTCCCCCTTCTTTTCTAACTCCCCTTTATCTACGATCTTTCCATTTTTATTTGACTTTATAACTTAGTCCATCTATGAATTCTGATGATGCTAGTTGGATTTTTCCTCTCTTTGAGGATTTTCCTCTAGTTGAAACAATTTGTAAACTCATTCTGGACTCACAGTAATAAATTCCTTATATACTGCTCTGACTACACATTGAGCACTTTAGTCCGGTTTTTTTTTTCACCACTGGTAAATAAATAAATATATATATATATATATATATATATATATATATATATATATAGAGAGAGAGAGAGAGAGAGAGAGAGAGTGAGATGGATCGATAGATATAGATATGCGTACGGATATGTGTATGAGAGTACTTGTAAACAAGGTTTAATTATTAATTATAGTAATCCCAAATACAAAAAAAAGCTTGAAGACGACTCATTATGAAAATCACTGCGTTGTTTTATCTGTCGGCTGCTTTTGCGTAAAATCAATCATAGACGTATTGAACAAGTACATCATATATCAGGAAGAAATATTCCAGTGAATTTGACAGTTAAATACGAAGAGAACTAAGCGTAGCGAAGACGAACACAATTAGGAAAATACGAATAAATAAAAAAGAAATTTATGAATATATTTTTTTTCTTTTTAAAAAAACATTTTTAATATTCCGTAAATGCTATGAAAATCCAATGGAGTTGAAAGATAAATCGGAATATTTTATGCAACGATTAAGAATTGCATAACAATTATTTCAATCCGAAAACGTTTTACTGGATGATATGGGGAAAAAAAAGCATGAGAAATAAAAATTAGAAATTAATAAAATAGAAACGAATTTTGAATTGTGCCAGAAATTCAGAGATATGAACGAAAATTATGTTTTTTATTCTGTCTTTTCTATATTTTAACAAAAATCGTGTAACAAAAATTAAAACGAAAAATCAAAATACGTTTATTTCCTCAATATCTTGTGTTTATATTGAGTTTTACGAATAATCGTTTGAAATTTACAGCGTAGATTCTATTTATACGTGAATCGCTATGTAAGCGAAAATAGTTGTTACCATTTGGCTTAAAGCATTTTAAGAATAGAAGGTTACGTAATTAACTGCTGGTTATTTTACAAGTTGCCAGCTCTCAGGTTATTAATTTTGGCTTTATTTCATTGTTATTACGTTTACAAAATAAATATCAGTTATACACAACGAAACATATATATATACATCCCCCTTAATCTTCCAGTTTTAATACATTTCAATACATTAGATACATTTACAGACAATATATAATGTTTTGATTGTTCGACGGAGATCAAAAACAATATCCAAATCTATTCATCCCATCATGGCTGTATACTGCTAATAGTTATGAATAGGGTTCCGTAACGTGTAAAATGTTGTTATGTGATAAGGGTCTTCATTTAAACGTACGCAATATAAATCGAAGGAGAGACGTGTATATGCATGAAGATCAGGGTCTGCCTGAAGAAAAGTTCACATGCTTTGATGACAGATTTTGATACTAGGGATTAATGTGCTTGCTCATGATTTTCATTATTTTATTATTTGTATGTTTGTAATGATATAACCTGGCTCTAATATCGAGGCATAAGCTACAAGGGGATTTAACGACTGACTGAGAACGTACATTGAGAGTGGAGACGATTTTGTAGACGAAGTGATCTTTGTAGCAGAAAGCGTCGCTCAATTTAATGGTAGTAACACTTCCATCGTATCTGTTCAAGTTTTTAGGTTTTAGAGGTCAAATAAGAGGTGTTAAATTGTAACATCTCCGAGTATACATATTTATACATATACATATATACGAATATATGCACACACATCTATATATATATATATATATATATATGTATATATATATATATATATATATATATATAATTTTAGGAGATTAAATCGAATTTGCTACTGGTAAAGTTACTTTCTATCAGGATGATAGTTACATTATTGAAAGTATGTTTAAGTTTTATTATATATATATATATATATATATATATATATATATATACATATATATATATATATATATATATATATTTATACAGCGTAATGTGTAAGAGAAAGAGAAAGGGTTCACTTCCACAAGAGAAGACTTATCTTGATAATGTCAAGCTCAACAATTATTATTGGACTTTATACAATAAGCCGACAAGATTATGAAATGTAGTCACAAAACTATATATTGGTAGGTATAGAATGGATCATTGATTGAATAATGGAATTTGGATCCCCAAATGTTGCTTGTATTCCATTTTTCAATAAATAATCCATTCTATACCTACCAATATATAGTTTTGTTACTTCATTTCATAATCTTGTCGGCTTATTATATATATATATATATATATATATATATATATATATATATATATATATATATATATATATATATATATATATATATATATACGTATATATATATATATATATATATATATATATATATATATATATGGATATATATATACATATATATAATACATCTAAGAGATGGATTATCTGTAAAAAAAGGTATTGTGTCTTCTTTTATATATGGTTTATGCCTATAAATGTGTTCTTCCATTATAATAACGCTTTTGCTATCCTATTAATACCTGAATTAGTATCCTATGTTGTAAGTAAAATACACTATGAGACTACACTGACCTGGGCATTGGAAAGTAAAATTGTTTCAAACACACTCCCACGGGAAATTAAAAATATAGTATACGGGAACTTAATTATTAATATCAATTGTAGATTTCCAAACTAATTTGTTACAATCACTTCCCTTTATATATTTTTAAGGCATAACGCATATTCGTGTATGCCACTAATTCACTATTACGGTAGTTTCAATCGCCTATCAACGAATGCTATTTGCACTAATTGTAGCAAACTATTTCTAAAATAGGAGTTGGTGTAAAACATCTGTGCAGGAACATTTGCTAAATGATCTCTTCTTCCATTCAGTTCAGCTAAATGTGTTTTCTGTACAGGATTGCCATCAGCATTTTTAGACGTGTCTTGTCGTTATTGGCAACGAACAGTTGTTTTTACTAATATTGAAACGTGATCACCGTTAAAAAGTAAGCTGATAGTAATATTAGCTAAAGGCGATAAGGTACCAATTTTTTTGCATGGTAGTCACAACATATCAAGGCATGGAATCCACTCGGGGTAAGGGTCATTGCGTGTAAAGTAATAACTAGGACAATATCGTAGTATCGTTAGTAATGGAGATTTGATATACTTTCTTACATAAGGGGCGGTTTATCAGCAACCTGTTTATGTTAGATGTGAAGACATCCACGTTGTAGTGAGGTGGGAAACACGAAACAGAGTTCAACAGGAATACACTTCTAAGAAAGAAGCTTTGGTTCACGGAATCTACATTTTGTATTTAGATTTGACAGATAATGAGTGGGGAAAATAATTGAGAGTGGTTTCAGCTAGACGGGTGTATTTCGTGAAAGATTGGCGAGGGGGGACAGGGATTAGAGCTCATATGAACACTTTCCATGGAAATAACTACAAAACAAAGCCGTTGGCAACATCTCTTCTTTGGGAGAGAGGTTGCAGGGAAGTCTATTTTGTCTCTGTCAAGGCAGTATAGGATGTTTTTAGCAGCTCCTGCCAAGATATGGCAGCAGTACTCCATCCTTGGACGTACTTGGCTTTTATATAGATAAAGAATTGCATCAGCAGTGAGATATCTTCTAGTACGTTAGAAGGAGCCTACAATTATTCAAGCGACCTTGGCCACAGACTTGATGTACGTGTTCCATTTCAGATCAGGAGTAAAGGTCAAGCCAAGAAGTTTCTAAAAACGTCGAGCCTCCCCAAGAAGAGGGCCGTCCATTTCATTGATACCAGATAGGGATCAGATTATCGATGATTATTTGATTGTTGGGTATTACTAATAGGACCTCACTTATATGTATATATATATATATATATATATATATATATATATATATATATATATATATATGGCTTTGTTATTTTCCTTAAACATTTATCAAAATGATTAGATAGAGTCTAGTAGGATAGCCTTGCCCCTTCAATTATTTAAACATTTAACCACACAATTTTTGTTTCGACAATGTAGTTGATGTAAACTTTATATATTTACTTCTGTGTGATCAAATTAGTCAATTAAGATATTTGCTTTTACTTCAGTGTGTGTCATCTTGTTTTATAAAGTTTAGTAATATTTTACTTTTCAATATCATGATATTTTATTTCTAAAATATACCTGTATTTTGTTATCGTAGTGTATTTTATTTAAAATATTACTTCTGTCATTTGTCTTTATTATAAAGTATCATTTTTTTCATTTTATCCTGACTTCATCTGAACTTGTCACATTTTGCACATTTTATTATTCGTAATTATAATGACGTTAGAAATATCTTATATTTTAGAACCTGTTTAGCCAAAAAGAAATGTATCTGGATTCATGTTAAAATTGTGTATACTTTATACACAATCTTACTCCAACAATGAGAACAATCTCTTTGGCAGCAGTATTCCGAAATTAGCTTGTTACATCAAGTAGCTTACAGGAATATTTGAATTCTTCCACTCCATGGTGAATATGTATTTGCGTGTTTCGGCATAAGAAGCCTTCATAATAACACATATATATATATATATATATATATATATATATATATATATATATATATATATATATATACATATATATATACATAGAAAGTGATTATTTTGAATCATTATATATATATACATATACATATATATATATATATATATATATATATATATATATATATATATATATATAGTGGTGGGTGCGTGTGTGCGAATGTGTGACGTTATTTATACATAACAGAAATATTTTATGAATCCGATAAGAACTTCCAATTAAATTTGTGTAGTCTTCCAGATCATTATCCGAACGCATGCTAAATTCTAGAGATTCTGCATGTATGATATAATACAAATCATATGACCGAAAATATATATGTTTACAGAAGCATACGAAAACAAAATGGTTTCACAATACATTCATTTTAAGTCTTCTTATTTTTCCTGTTCGCGCAAGTTGTGATTTAAAAATACTACAGAGGCGATACAATATTTAATGAGAAACATATATTATGAAATATTTATGAATATATACTGAATGAGTTTTGCAAAAAAAATAGGAGAATAAATGCAACTGCTTATCGTAAATAAATTAAGGAAGTAACATATTATTCTGCGGCAATAGTCAGATTAAGCAGCCAGAATGTCTGACAGAACATGCAATTAAGTATTCAATTGAATACCCAACTATTTATAATAGCATGTAAAGCTAAATATATTCACAACCTATTTATAATAGTAAATATGAAATATATCACAATATTCGTAAATGGAAATTTTAAAGCACATAAACATTTAGTCAAACATAAAAAAAATAATCTTAAGAATTCTTTGCCAGCAATTTCACATGAATATATAACGTGATAACAAATGTTAACGTTTCATGGTGTGTTTTGAAACAAAACTACACAGTTGCTTTTACTACTAACCCTTGTCTTATTGGAACCCATGTTTATACGGCCATCACGGATATTGTAAAAGCAGAACACGGTATTTACACTTTTTTATCGTTATTGCACACGCTTATCGAAACTTTCATATCCTAATGAACCCATTGTAGCCGTGAATTGAAGTGAGTGTTTGTAGATAAAATAATTTTGACTCATTTATGTTACTGAGGATTTCATTTTAAAACTTGCACTTTCGCGTAAGAGAAAATATGTGTGTATGAGAGAAAGATACAGGTTGACAGACAGAGGAATACAGACAGAGAAATGTGTTTGTCGTAGCCGTTTGAAGTTAATGCCATCACAGCTATACTTGATGCGTTCAAACCAGTATTCATAATCAGGACGAGAACATGCGAATATTTGTTTAAATATCATCATCATTATCAGCAGCAGCAGCAGTAGGAACAGCAAAAGCAACAACAACAGTAAAAACAAACAAACAAACTTTTGGTTAAAGCATGACACATAATCTGGCTAGACAAATTAAAATATGTAAACCCGACAGGTTGCACGAAATAAAAGAACGTGAAATTCTCATTTAAACATTTCAAAAACCCATTGCACACAGCGTCTAAAAATAAAGACAAACACTCCCTGCTGTATAGAAACTCAGCTATTTTTATGATACTTTAAAAGTGCGCATTGTGAATAAAATTCAAAGCGTAAACATCAATGTCAAATACTAATGTGACAAAGCCAAATAAGCGAGCAGACCACGGATGTCTTCTAAAATCGCTATTCATAATAAGAAAAATCATCCATGTAAATGCAAGTGTGGTGAAAGGTTTTCCGTTGTTTTTAGGTGTTGACTGAATTTCCGAACTGAATCGACCACGCCGTTGCTTCATTTTAGAAGCTGACGTTCTAAGAAATAAATCGGTATCTGCTTAGTGTTTAACACTTGATCTAAATATAAGATGCATATATATATTTTAAGATTAATTTAAAGTAGTCATTTTATTTCAACACTCATTAAGAAATAAGCTGAACAGATTGAATTACTCTGCCCAATTAACTGTTAAGTACGTTATAGCATGTATTTCTTGTGTTCTATTGGTTTTACTGGATTTAAGAAATCATCTAATCTAGTGGTGTATCAAGATGGCTGCAGTATATTGATGTAACCTTACTTGGATAAACTTCATAATTACTCGTAAAAGTCAGTGTGGGTTTGCAATAGTAAAGATACGTTAGTCATGCTGCGAAAACAGTGTTACTTTAGAAAATTTAGTCGGGGTTAGCTTGTAGCGAAAAGTCTCCTCGGGCTGTACAGAGGAACACAAAACATTCGTCTTGTCGGCATTGAATCCTCTTCTTTATGCATTTAATTTCTACATAATACTGTCATTGGCATCCATGCTGAAGTAGCACCATTTGTTTTAGAGCATGTAGTGATAGTAATTGTGTTCCGAAATATTGCAGCTTGGATTTTTTTCCGGAAGTAAACAATGACCAAGGGAACAAAAAGCTATTTCCTGATAACCGCGTTCATGATCTTCTTATTTTTCGAGTCAATATTATATAATGATTGACACATCGTTTGCAAATGGAAAAAATAAAACCCACCTACTAATAGGTTAGAAACTCTGGCACAGGGACAAAAGAAAAAAACCTACACACTAGGAGGCAACTTCAGGATTATTTTACAAGCTAGCAGAATAATTATAACTGAAGAGCCTTAGTACCACTAGTTTGTTATGTAAACTCGAGCAGACCAGAGTGTAAACAAATATGCAGCATCCGTCCGAAAGCTCGGATCTATATACACATCAAGTAGTGGTTTTAAAGCATGGGAAAGTCCGTTCAGTATATAAATTAATGTTGCCCTTCTAATTATTTTGACAAATGAGCGTAAGAACATTACTCTTTGCAACTATAATGTTTACAACTTTGAACGGTAAAGTGTCATCAATAATAATTGACTATCTGAATATATTCGTGTAAACTCCATGGTTTAACAGTAACAACAACACGAATTTGAACAAGTACATTATGGGCATTACCGGCGTTTCTGCGAATAATGTAAGCTCTAACTACTGTGCTAGAAAGTTGCTTACACTTCAGAGTATCTAATGCTACTCAAATACCAGCATTAGACGGGCGTAATTTTCACACATCTGAACTGCAGGCGAATGTACATGCATCTCAGTTCTAGAAAGGGTTCAAAAATATATATCCATCATGATTTAACCAAATAGCAATTACAGTCATATTGCTGCAATGAGTCCATTTACACATATACATGTACGGTAACGGAATAGACCCGCTTGATGTAAATACTCTCGATTAACACGAGAAGCAACCTAACTCCACCACTACATAGATCTTAAGATTCCGGTTTTTCTCTGTTTTAATAGTTTTGAATACGAACCGATATAATTTAGTATACTATATGATATCCTGCTTCTCTTGTGTATCGTAGTTCAAGTTTAGTGTGAACCGATATTTGCTTGGTCATTCCTTGTATAGAATCGCGGTAGAACTCGTTCTAAATAGTAGTAACTTACGTCCAAGTGCCACTAAGTCTTGTTTGTGGAGAAATAACAGTAAGTAAAAAAAAACATGTATCTATACAATAGAGATATGCCTGTTTCCGGATAATCCTCGTAGACTTCAGTAAATCCACCGTACGGGGGATAATTTGAGTACGGCGTGAATAAGACTGGAGCATATATAAACATGTAATTCGGTTGATGACATATTGTGTTTTACATATGACGGACTCAATTATGCAAATAATGTATGTTTATTATGTAGTAATAAACAATCTCGCACCAGTCGTACAGGGATCTACCTCAGTTTCTAATAAGCACATTTATCTGTTCAACTATTCTTCTTAGTTTCTGCCTATGCTACAAATAGTGAATCCTATAATAGAACCCATGCTTCTGTTCAGGATTCTGTTTGTTATTTGCCAAAACTGGTGGGAACCAAGCCGCTGTTCAGCTATTTTGGACTTGACGGACTGAGCATACAACATTCTTGCGGTCTTTATAACTTTCTTACAATGGTTTCTGGCAGTCCTGAAAGCGGCTTTAGTTTCCATACATCTATTACGTTGGAAGCAGTGAAAAAAATGGTTTCTGTGCGCAATAGCAGAAGTACATTCTGGAGAAAACCATGGCTGGCTGTTAGGTTTTTGCTGGAACTTTTTCTAGTGGATGAAATTGTCTATACCTACAATTAACCATTCTGTCAGGGCTGATACTATAGACGACACATCCTTTTTAAACATGGAACGCATAGAAAGATCCGATATAAATGTACGGAAGCTATCCCAGTCAGCCGTAGTGTATCTATATACTGTACGATGGAGAGGTACGTCTGAGTACTTATTACATTTCATTTTTATCTTAATTGATACAACTGAGTGGTCGGAAGATCCAAGAGGAGACAGAACGGAAACTGAACATAGTTCAGGGCAAGTTGTAAGAAATAGGTCTAGGAGACTTGCATACTGACCGTGAATCCTGGAGTAATGCGTTAGTTTCAGGAATAGTTTGAAACTTTTGCTAATAAACCCACGGTCAAAACTAAAATGGTGATAAGGATATATAAACATTTTATATTACATGGCGGAAGTAAACACATAAGAATGGTTGTGGTAATTTTTTTTTGCGTTATTACGTTTCTTTCTTCCAATTGAGGAATCAAATAATGTCTAGGTGATTTTATGCAGCTTAAGTGGTTGACTGATTTTAAGAAACATTCTTGGAGATTTATATTTGTATATGGATTTGCCTGTTGTATATTGTATTTTTCCTTCGGTTGATAAATTATAATGTGAAAAATTTGAATCCTATAATTGATATGTTAAAAATAACGAATAATTTGGTACACAACATTACAGATGTTAAATTATTCAGTATGTGTAAAAAATACTGTATAGACTATTATTTTGAGTTCAAGTTTTATATTAAAAATAGATAGTCATTTAATTCTGGCATATAAAAAAAATTGTGATAATTGTTTTACTTTCAGCACCCGCAAACAAGTATCAATATAATAGATTTAACATAACTGTAAACACCTGCATAATGGTACTGGGCTCCTAAACATGTTAGACAAAACTTCACAAAACGTGGAAGTACATGATGTTTCAAATTTTTAGATGAGGATCATAATTTATAATTTGCCGATTACTTGGCTGTGTAACGCAGCGGCTTATAGATTTCTGTACCATCTATTGAATGTTAAATATTTAATTTTTCAGTATGGCAATACTGCGAATACGGTTTATAATTATCTAAATTTTTTCCAGTTGTGACTAACAAAACTAGAACAAACTACTACCCTTTATTATTTTTAAGATGCCATTACATATTTCATAAAGGTCTCTGACTTTGATATAAACGTTCCTGATTTAAATAAAGCGAAAGTGAGCAAGTTCAGATGTCACAAGCGTAGAAAAATTATGACAGTTTGATAAAAAATAAAAAATAAAAACATAGTTCGCAGTACCTAACTTATCTAATCACGATCCACTAAAAACTTTGAGAAAAATCCGGAAGTCCTCTCTTTTCGTAAACTATTATATGTTATTTTATTTTTCATTGATGTAATTTAAAACAAAATAACCAGTTTACTTTTCATCCATTTTTATTGTCTAATTGTATTTCTCTTCCTGTTTACGGCGACGATATGCCTGCAAGGCTACGGATACCCTGATGGCAATGTGGCAGATAATATCACATATCGCATGGGGAGATACTGATGGCTGTTAGCTGACCGGTGATGCCTCAGAACAAGACTGTTTGATAAGACATTTTTTCTTTAGCGTTTTAGATAAGCTCGCGTGAATTACAGAATAACGTGATACGGTCAGTCTGTTGACGACATGAGATCATCTTCAACCGTGTTATTTAACGCTTTGAATAAATCCAAAATCGGATTACTATTTACTTTTTGGTTTTCACGAATATATGAGAAATTATTGGTAAATTGCAACAAAAGAAACGATAGCACTAATGCTAAGAAATGTGTTTTTAAGCCTAACTATTCTAGTAGTAATTTTCGGAAAAATAATCACCACAATTCTTAATGCACTTTTGTCAGACAATTGACATACTCGGGCGTATAAGTTCGGGACGTAATTTGTCAATCACATATTGTCTCCACATTTAAATCGACGGAGGCATCTATTAATTGTGTAGGCATACACTGCATAGGCTTAACAAACGCCCAAAAGGGCACGGTTAATATTGTTTGGTTCAATTTTCTGTATGTAGGAATTCTGATGGCCGTCTTCTAAACTAGTGACCTATTTTATATTCTATCACTATCAATATCTTTAACTGAAAGTGTGAATTCATGAAGTTTGTGGAGACGCCCACTAATAAACATAGGTGGGTAAATGAGATATATAAAGCTACCAATCACCAATACCTGGGGAGTACTGCAACGGCCATCAAATAGGCAAAACGCCTATGTTGCCTTCAGTAAGACATGCCACACGCCACCTGCCGGAATCTCTCCAACTTAAGTATATTTGAAGACATGTAAATATATATATATATATATATATATATATATATATATATATATATATATATATATATATATATATTATTCCTTAATTGGAATTCATTTTTGGAGATGAGCATTATATATATATATATATATATATATATATATATATATATATATATATATATATATATATATATATATATATATACGCTTTGGTGAGACGACAACAACTACGGATGGCAGTGATGGCACGCTTTGTGAGACGACAACAACTACGGATGGCAGTGATGGCTGAGAATGCAGTTAGGAGATTCGGAGTTCCTATCCCTCGCGGTTACCCCCTGACGAAGGCCAGAGGAAGTTGACCGAAACGTTGTGAACCAATAAAAAGATAAAAAAAGCAACACCTAATAAAGATGAGACGAATAGTCCGAAATAAAAATAAATTAATGACATGTAAATATGTATATAACTTTTCTGTCTAATATATTATTGTTATACCTTTATGTTCCGTGTTCTTGTTAATTATTTGTGCAGACACAACAGTGGCTACGGGACATCGAAAAAAGACTTACGTAGGATAAAAATCCACTATTCAACACAAAAGTGGCTTCGGGAATTCGAAAAAAAAAAGATTTACGCAGGAAAATCGACTACTATACTCAACAGTGGTGTACGAAAAATACTCGAAAAACGTTGAAAGAAAACAAAACATACTCGAAGAAAAAAAAATCTACTGTTGCACACAACAGTAGCATCACGGATTTTGAAAAGGATTTACTCGGAAATTCACTGTTAGACTCCACAGCAGTATTCGAAACACAATTTACGCGGAAAGTTATCACTGTCGACAAACCAAAAATAAAAAAAAAAAAAAAATAAACGAACGTAACAACAAAATTGTCGAACGGAGATTTACTCGGGAATTCACTGTTAGACACAGCCACACTATTCTAAAAATTATTTACGCGGATAGTTATCATTGTCGAAAAAAAAACAAAAGAAAAACAAACGAAAGTAACTACAAAATTGTCGAACGAGATATCCGAACACTGGATACTTGCAAACAAAATACCAATAACCATTTCAAAGTTACTACGAAAGTTAAAGTAAATAAACGTGTTTTCGCTAGTACACCGTGAACTAATTTATGCAAATTTTCTTGAAGGAGAAAAGTGATATTTTGTTCAGCTGTACCAAGGAAGGATTTCAAAAAAAAATTCTTGTACGTAATCAAAACTTACCGGAATAAGAGAAAAAAATAAAATACATTTTTTTATCCCTCCGTGGAAAAAGGGGAAAAGAAAGGTTCAACGCAAGAAAATAATATATCGATAGAATACGGTTGACACAAAAAAAGAGCGAACATAAAAACGCTTGTTCGTAGTAATTGTAAAATAGTGAATTAGTAAAATAGACTGATTTTTCTAATCTTTGAAAAATAAAACAAGATGGAGGACTTTGCTAAAATAATGGCACAGTTCATGCAGAATCAGCAGATCCTACAAAAAGAACAGCAAGCGCTACACGCAGATAGAGACGAAAGACAAAATGGACGACTCATAAAATGCATAGAAAGGCAGGAAGAAAGGTTCGCGCAGATGCAACTTGAACAGAAAGAGCTGTTAGAAAGATTAATGGCGAATTCCAAACAAGAATGTAATACAACCTTCTCCAACACAACAATTAAAAACAGTATAGATGTGTTCACATACCTAACGGAATAGGACAAAACTTTTGATGCATACTTCAAGAGGTATGAAGATATTTCCGAAACAGACTGCGAAAACTAGCACAATGGAAAGAAAGTAAGTTTATTGCGTCGAAAGCTTGGTGCCAGTGAACATTGCAAATTTGTTGATTTCATATTGCCAAGGAGAACGAATCCGTTAGATTTCGCTGAGACCGCAAAGCTTCTTAAGGAGTTATTCGGACCGAACATGTCTCTTTTCCACAAGAGATGGCCACGTATAAATCTTAAGAAAACTGATGAGCAGGACTACCTGACATACGCGTCAGTAGTAAACAAAAACTTCGACAACTTCAAATTATCGGAACTCACGGTGGACGATTTCAAATGCTAAATGTTTGCACAGGGTCTAGTATCCAGAAAAAAAATCAGATATCCGAAGACGCGTTCTCTCAAAATTAGAGAAAGAACAAGACCTGCCAGCAGAAGATTGCCAAAGGGCAGTATCACTAAAAAAAGATTCCAGGGATATAGAAGAAACAGGAGTGGCGTACATTAGGAAGTTTAAAAAACCTTTCAGAAACTCATAAATAACTTTTGAGACTAGTCAAAATTAAAAAAAATACTCAAATTATAAATACTCAAATTATAATAACTACAGAAAACGAAATTACGATAATAGTCAATATAATAACTACAAAAAACGACATTACGATAATAATTAAAGGAATTATAAAAAGACAGTATCAGGTAATAATTGCAGAAAATGTGATGAAAAACATTTGGAAACGGATTGTCCTTACAAAATATCAGGTACTACAATTGCGATAAAGTTGGGCATAAGAGTTTTTGCTGCAGAACAAAATAAAGAGTACACCAAATGAGCACAAACGTAAATATTTTTGACAAACAAGTGAAATTTCAGCTTGACTCTGGGTCGGATTTGTCGTTAATAAACGTCAACACTTGGAAAATGCTGGGTAAACCGATTCTTCAAAAGTCAAGTACAGGTGCACGAACATTGAGAGAAGATGAAATAAAATTCGAAGGAAAGAACATCATGCCCATTAATTTGAATGACACGACAAAGAAATTGAAAATATTCGTAATTAAAAAAAGCGAGAACTTGTTGGGAATCGACTGGATTGAAAAATTCAATCTTTGGGATAAACCAATGTACGCTATTTGTAGAAAAAAACAGTTGCACCCCAACATCAGAAAATATTAAAAACGATATAAAAAAAGAAATTCCCAGAAATATTTACTACTGGAGTGGGAGGATGCAATAAAGTGAAGGCTTTGTTCGAGCTAAAAAAGGATGCAACACCGGTGTTTAAGAAAAAATGGAACGTACCGTTCGCGGTGTAGACAATATAAATACCGAGCTAGACAGACTCGAAAAAAAACAGGCATCGTATCGAAAATCGAAACTAGCGTCTGGGCAGCCCCTACGGTGTACGTAAAAAAAGTCGAAAAAATAAGTCATGTGGATGGCCTTTCAGGGCTTATACCGAAAATGAAGAAAACCCTTGAAAAGTCAGTAATTGGAGCTATACTTTCCAATTATGAACACAACCATGGTGGCGAATATAATTAAAGAATTACCAGTAACGTTAACCGATATAAAAAGGGAGGCTGAAAATGACGATGTCATCACAGACATAAAGAAAAAAAATAAGGAAAAATGATGAAAAAACGCAAAGCATATTTTCCGTATGCAATGGTGTTTTATTATATAGTGAAAGAGTTCTTATCACGAAAACCTTGTAGAAAAAGATCTTACGTGATTTTAATACAGATCACCTGGGTATAAATAGGATGAAGGCAGTTATGCGGAGTTACGTTTACTTGCGTAAGATGGATAACAGTAAACAAGAGTAAAGGTTGTGTGTAAGTCGCAAAGGCACCACCGATAGTCCATAAACGTTGGAAAAAAACTAGTCACGCTTTCATATAGATTTTGCTGGACCGACCGAAGGACAATACTACCTAATCGCAGTAGATAGTTTTTTTTTCTAGATGACCTGAAGTAAAGCGTTTCAAGAACAGGACGACAAATAACACAATAAGTTTTCTGCATGAAATATTTGCACGTTTTTGTGTGCCAGGCCTTATAGTCACAGATAACGGAACACAATTTACATCAAGTGATTTCAAAGATTTTTGTCACATTTTTCAGGTAAAACATATACACCACCGTTCGATCCTTGATCAAGTGGATTAGTGGAAATGTTCGTAGACACGATAAAGCGTGCACTTAAAAATCAATAGAGGTCCTGACGGATAAAGCATTACAACAATTCCTGCAAATATGCAGGATAACTAAGAACCCAAATACACCGTCGAAATTATCGCCAGCATAATTAATGTTTGCTAGAAAAATAAAATCACCATTCGATAAATTAATACCAAAGCAAGCAATCGTCCATCAAACTACGCACACATCACGTAAAAGGTTTAAACCTGGTGATCGTGTATATTTTAAATGTATAAAAATTAATATTTCATATTGGGAGTTTGGTACGGTAGATAAACGTATCGGCGACTTGGACTATATGATAAAAGGTCCAAAAGGGATACAAAAAAGACATCAAAATCAATTGAGAAAACGTCAGATAAAAGAAAACGAACATACCAAACCTGATGAAAAAGACGATCCAATTGATATACTATACGAAGCATTTGATATCAACCCACTACAAACCATGCCCGAACCGAGAAGATCGGGAAGGAAAAGAAAGTTTATAGAACCAATTATAATGATCCCCAAGGTAAAAAAGATATTGAAATCTACACGACTTCAAATCTTGAGAGGGCGTGTTGTGGAGACGTGCATTAATTAACATAGGTGGGTAAGGGATATACATAAATGTATCAATCACCAATACCGGGGGAGTTCTGCAACGACCATCAAATATGCAAAACACCTATGGTGCCTCCAGTAAGACATGCCACACGCCACTTGCCGGAATATGTCCAACTTGTGCAGACACAACAATAAAAATGAAATTTCAATATAATTTTGGGATAATCGGGTAGATTAAAATTAAGATGAATCTATTTGGGGCGTAGCTTGTAGTATTATTATAACGGAACGATTTTTTCAACGGGTATTATGTTCTAGTAGTGTCATCTTCTGCTAGTAGTATTATAAAATGGTATCATCGTATCGATTTCTGTAAATAATGATTTTTAGTGTTAATCTTATCCAGGAGTTCTTTTGCCATGCTTATCATTTTTGAAATTAATATATCAACTCTTATTATGTAATTTCCAACAAAATTTAGATATTAGTGCGCAGGATACAACGTGAAACATTAGTAGCAAAATACCGTAGAGTATATAATCCACATGCATATACTCAAATGACATTATAATTAACAACGTATGCGGGACTATCACGATAACCAGGGCCATGAAAACCATCGTAATCAGGATCATGATCTTAAAAATCCGTATCCTAAGGCCGCCACATCCTAGGCTTTTATTGTATGTAAACAACAAATCGTTATGGAGGTATTATAAAAAACATTAACCTATATAAATTCGAGGGAATGAGAAATGCATTTAATGCTCACATATCTTGGATATAGCTTATATTTTCTGAATTACGTATACGGACTGTACTTTTGACAATAAGACATGTAAATATAAGTATATTTACATGTATAACGTTTTATTTACATTATATTTACATTGTATTTTGTATAAAAATGTCATTCTGATGAGATGATTTAATTAATACAAATAAAAAATTCATAATGCATTGCACTGGCTGCATAATTCAATACAAATAATAAACTCAGGTTGTAAGAGAAAATAGAAAAGTTCCCTTTATTTTCTGCCGTCATTCGTAGTTTATTTTTCTTGTTACTTACTAAGATTATTTTTATGTACATTTTCGCTCGCGATGTCCTTCGGTAAAGAAATATTGTCCCTTAAACTTAGTACAACTTTATTTCTTACACAATTACAGAAGTGTTCAGGTATTATAATCATGATATTCGAAAACATGGCTACGAATAGCGAAGTCTACTTTGAATATATTGTGTAAGACTGACCGTATGGAAATCTTTAAGGTAATTTATATATATATATATATATATATATATACATATATATATATATATATATATATATATACATATATATATATGTACATATATCTATATGTGTGTGATTATATATATATATACATGTGTGTACATATATTTATATATATATATATATATATATATATATATATATATATATATACTGTGTTAATTTTCACATGTATATACTACTGGGCTAATTCTTATATATAACCTATATATATATAATATTATATTTAACACGCGTAACATATATTAAATATCACATACCGCAATAAAAGCAAAAAAAAAAAACTCTTTTACATCGAGTTAATTATTTGAAAGTTTGAATTCCCGAAAACGAGCTTACATAACTCCACACTGTCACGAGGGATGAGCATTCGGCAAAACCTCGCAAAATTGGTGAAAACGAGATGGTCAAAAACTGAAGTGCAACATGACATTTTTTATTCATATATTTTTCCAATCTTATCACCTAAGATATCTCAGCCAATCCAATTTCTGATTCAAGCCGAGCAGTTTTATTCTTGTATGCAAAAGTCAATAATTCTTGGCCGACGTGTTTACACCTCGAATTTTCAATTGACTGACGTTTCAGCAATTTATCAAATTAACTGCTGCGAACTCCATTGCTCCCAATGTTGGAGGTTATATTCTCTCGGTGTTAGGTCTTCGATCAGGCATTCGATTCGGCACACCCGTTGAATTGTTCGACATCGTTGGGTCAGGAGCTTGGCACAGTTTTGCTTTTGGATCAGAGAGGGAGGTCACGTATTTGTAAATCTGCGTATATACAGTTTTAAGCAAAATTTTACGATTCAGATTTTGAAAAAGTTCAAAGGCTGATGGTAAATGTTTGTATATATATATATATATATATATATATATATATATATATATATATATATATATATATACATGTATATGTATATACATGTATGTACAGTGATGATCATATTTATTGGCACGGTAAAATAAAAGTTAAATTTTGTCTAATAAATTCTAAAAAAGGGATTAAATCAAAGAAAATAACAAAGTATGTTACGTATTTTTAACTGGCCTTTCCGATGCAGCAATCGGCTTTTAGAAAAAATAAATAACAAAGGAACAACAAACATAATTGCAAAAAACCCTTGTTCAAAATTATTGGCACGATTTATTTAATAATCAATTGTATAGTCTTTGGCCTTGATTACCTTCCTCAGTCGTTTTTCATAGTTTACAACCAAGTTGTTGCCCTCTTCAGTAGTAAGTTTAGCCCACTCTTCCTGACAATAATCCTCCAATTGAATAAGATTCTTAGGCTTCCTTTGCATTACCCTCAATTTTAATGTTCTCCATAAATTTTCAATTGGATTAAGGTCTGGGCTTTGTGATGGCCACTCCAAAACATTAATATGATTGTCCTCAAGCCATTTCTTAGTCAGTTTAGCCGAATGCTTTGGGTCATTATCTTGCATGAACCACCAACGACGACCAAGTGAGAGCTCTTTAGCAGAGTCTTTCAGGTTTTCATCCAATATTTTAACATAATCTTCCTTTTTTATGCTACCTGTGACCTTAACAAGTCGCCCTTGTCCAGAGGCAGCAAAGGATCCCCAAAACATCAAACTGCCTCCACCGTGCTTCACTGTGGGTATGGTGTTCTTAGGCAGGAAAGCTTCGCCAGATTTTCTGTAAATATAAGACACTTTGTTATGACCAAATAACTCTATTTTCGTTTCGTCAGTCCATAGAACACGTTTCCAGAATGCAACATCTTTATCAATATGACGTTTTGCAAAGGCTAGCCTTGCTTTCAGGTGCATAGGCTTCAATAAGGGAGTCTTTCTCGGATGACATGCTTTTAAACCAGCTCTCTTCAAAACTCTACCAACTGTATGTCGAGATACATTCACTCCAGAGGTGCTCTGTTCATCAACAATCTCCTCAACATAGATCCTTGGGTTTTGTTTTACTTGTCGAACAATTTTCCGTTCATCTCTTGGGGAAAGAATCCTTTTTCTCCCTCTACCCTCTAAACTCATAACGTGGCCTTGCGATTTGAACTTGTTTATTATGGCTCTAACAGTGGATTTGGGAAGGTTTAGCTTCTTTGAAATCTTATCATAGCCCTCCCCATTGGTATGGCATGCTACAACAAGCTTCCTGACGTCTTCGCTGTGTTCCTTAGTTTTAACCATGGCGATTGAAAATTATAATTTAGTCACTTACAATAGTTTAAATAAATCGCTATCTAAAAATTATCTGAAAAAAATTATTCACTGAATTAGCGTTAAACAAGCATAATATGGCTATAAAAAAGTTCAGAAAGCACGTAAACCGGCAATTCATTGATATTATACTGATACTAAAAGAAAAACAAAGCCGTGCCAATAATTTTGAACAAGGGTTTTTTGCAATTATGTTTGTTGTTCCTTTGTTATTTATTTTTTCTAAAATCCGATTGCTGCATCGGAAAGGCCAGTTAAACATACATAATATACTTTGTTATTTTCTTTGATTTAATCCCTTTTTTAGAATTTATTAGACAAAATTTAACTTTTATTTTTCCGTGCCAATAAATATGATCATCACTGTATATATGTATATATGTGTATGTATGTATATATATATGTGTATGTATATATGTGTATGTATGTATATATATGTATGTATATATATGCATATATATGTATATATGTATATATATATATATATATATATATATATGTATATATATATATATATATATATATATATATATATATATATATATATATATATATATATATATACACTCACGCCGACACTGCCAACCCACATTTTTCTTTTTTGCATCTTCTGATGGGTATTCTGACAACGAGTATCACGGCTAAATTTTTGGGGATTATTTTCCGTCCTCAAAAAGCAAAACGGTGGTGTGTACTTAGAAAGCCATATTTACATGAAATGTTGGGCGTATCTATGTCGAACGCATTTCTTGAGATTTGGGAGGTGTTTGATGTGTATCATGAAAGCCGTTTTTAATATAAAGAGTGTGAGATTTCTATTCAGAACGTCGTCTCTCAATTCTGTAATGGCGTTCGCTACATTAATTATGTAAAGTACACAAATTGAATATTATGATATCTTGTGTAAGAAATTCTGTAGAAATAGGCAGGATTCTCATTGGTCGGTTTCACCGCACAAGATTTTATTTGAACCTATCAGACTGACTCATGTTACTAAATGCCGAGTTATGTTTTTGGAACAATTTAAATGTTTCAGTTGGCGCTCAGTATTCAAACAAATAGCAAGTCAAAATGACGTGTAAATACACATCTTTATCCGAGGCATTGTGCCTCATGGCCTTTTGTCTCGTTGAGACGCATTAATGCCCTAAAGTGGGGCACAATGTTATAATCATTTGCAAAAGAAATGACCGTATCGTGGGCGAAATATTATCCATCGCATACTGTTGTGTTCTACGAACTGATTGATATTCATCATTACTTTAATATTTTTTTTTCTCAGAGACGAAATAAAGTTCTATATTTTCACCGGGCGTTTTGAGCTCCATGATGACTACCTACCTCTTAGCATTCATCCTTGGAAGGGATCACTAATTCCTCGACTTGGTGCATTTATTCTTCGCACCGCGTGGTGGCTTAAATCCTGCAAACGTGAAGATAAAACATAAACTATTACCAATACGGGTGTTACCCGCTCTGTTACGACAGACTTTAAGTTGGCAAATCGTTTGCAACTTGGATTGTTTTGCTT
Source organism: Euprymna scolopes (assembly GCF_053919585.1). Classification (NCBI taxonomy): domain Eukaryota; kingdom Metazoa; phylum Mollusca; class Cephalopoda; order Sepiida; family Sepiolidae; genus Euprymna; species Euprymna scolopes. Next base: position 16,738,371 of record NC_136508.1, read on the forward strand.
TACTAAATTTACGTTTAATTTTTAACGTGCGCCTGATGTGAGTTTTGTTTACATTTTTCTTTATTCTGCCAATAGAGAATCCGAGGTGAGAGAATATCTTACACTGCATAGTGTACAATAAATGATTAAGATAGATTAACAGAGATTAGTAAGCAATAATATTTTTTGTATGAGTTGACTCTCTAATGCTATGACGATTACGCTTAAATATTGTGTGGGCGTTTACTATAATAAGATGGATATAACTAACGTTGATGATATCCCTCAATTGATACAGAAGTCAACTCTATTTAAGCCGCGAATAACATCGCTATCCATAGTTTAACATTTAAAGTCATAAACAGAACTCTAAAATGTTCCATCACTCTCAATGATTCCTATTTTCCCATTCCGCCAAAAATGCCTTCTCCATAGCCATTACCGATCTTTTTCCCTCTCCAGAAATGAGAAATTAAAATATATTAATACACAAAAAGTTATTGAATTTTTAATATGTAAAGTGACTTATGGGCAAGCCCATATTTGCAAGGACAATTTTTTTTTTACAAATATTTATAAGAAATAGTTTGACATTATCATCTTCTGACTGTGAAGATATTTTCCTTTTATTAACACGACTGATCAAGATGTTTTGAGTATTTTAAAGCCTCTTAGCCATAATTTACAGAATATATCAAACGCATGTAATCGTAAATATTTGTTTCCTTTTTGTTTTAACACGTTTCAAACTTGCAAAAATATACAAATAAACTCTTAGTTAAATATTGATGGACAAAAAGTAAAGATGATTCAGTTTTTTTTATTTGCATATTTTAACCCGAAAAAATTGTCGATCAAAGTAGCTTCCATGCTTATTTTTATACGCATGGACACTGTAAAGAGGATGCACGGTTTCAATGTAAAAACAAGACGATTTGAACTGTAGAATAAAACTAGACTACCTGTGACCCGTTGGGTCAGTATCTTACATTAGCTACTTGTGACGTAAAGAAAAAAAAACTTAACATAATAGAACCTTTCTATGAAGTATATTAAAAAGAAAAAAGAGGTAGATATAATTCTATGGGTCGTTCTGTTTATTATAATTGATTATTTTTGAAAAATATAAATTACAGTTACTAAATAATAATTGGTTTGCCATACTTAATAGTAAATGTGCACTGAACAGATACCACACTACTTATTGTAGTCAAATTAAAATTTTGATACATCTGCTTCTTTTTAACATCGTTCATTTCTGTATCACGTTTAATTTATTTTAAGCCCCACTATTCTCATGTCAAATCATAATTTCGAAACAATAACGTGAATATTTCAGTGCACAGGTAATGCGCGCATGCACAACCGGATGTCGCAAGCTGGAAAGTGGGTTACATACATCGTTTCAAGGTCATGTAATTTGAAAATAATATAAAATAAGTTATGTTTAAAAATGCATGTAATACAGGTTACCGCATTTCTATATAAAACAAAATTGAAACAAGCAGCTTACTCCTGGTAAATAACAGTAAATACCGTTGCCATTTTTTCAGTTTGGCGTCGGAACAGAAGAAAAAATAGGGAATAGGAGGACCATACGTTCGAAACATGTAAAAGAATAAGAAAGGACACTTTCAAACGGAGTAGGTCATTATTTTTAAAGATTTTCTTTAAATAAGTTTTACCATTAAATATTACTTATTAAATATTATAATTTGAATAAAAATGTAAGTTTGTTTATACACACATATGCACACTAGAGCTAGAGTGACCATGCTAAGTGCACACCTCTTCTCTGTGTTCTTTTTCTTTTCGCCTTTTAAAAAGTGTTTCAACACATTACCCCCTCTTTTATAAATAAATTTCATTTTATCCAAATACAATAGTGTTAAGATCTAAATCACCCAATGTGTCTCCTATGTATTCGCTGATCGCCTTGTTTGTTTTCGCGCGTGCGTACCTTCACTTTTTTGCGGAAAAAAAATGAATACAGGCATACACGGACGCATTAATCCTGTATCGTCACTTGCAATATTATTCCAGCTAGTTATAACATATTCTCATCTTACTGGGAACTTCCATCCACTCTTATAATGAAAGGTATTGATTATAGTAATTAAAGCATAACGAGTTGCAATCAATTACAAGTGGCAAAAGTACACACGTATTGAAACAACTATTTATAAACAATAATGATTAGTAACTTCTTCTTGGTTTAATAATTGCAAGGGTGCTTGGCGTTGCCCGGTCATAAAATACTCTTAAATATGATATTTAAAAAAAAAACACATTTTTATATCGTTTATTATAAAAGGAATTATTTCGTATTATATTTTATCCCGTATATAGTCATGATTTTAAAAGTAAAATATATGAGTTGAATGCACTCAGCTATAATCCAACTTTAAAGCAAAAAGGACAAAAGGTCATTTCATCAACGTAATCCATGTCATCTATATAAATAAAAGCGTAAATGTGGGTATGTATGTATATATGTATATATGTATGTATGTATGCATAAGCGTTTTAATGTCTCACAGAAATTTTCGACAGAGGTCACGGATTTCCGCTAGATATGCATGAGTTTTAAGCTGGAAGCCTCGGCCGACAAATATCGAAAAATTGGCCAAAAACATCCATTTCGTCATCCTCAACGGCTCTCTTGTTTACAGGGAGGAGTGGAAAAATCGTTTCTTCATGAGAAGGTGGATTCTATGCATGCGTCAACACGCGCAAAAGACTTTGTACCTTGAATTCGTTTAAATATTATAAAAACCGACCTGCATTCACCCACTCGCCCATAGCGCACTGGATTAAGTGACAGCGTGACTATCTTAAGATTGCAGGCTCAATCAGAATTATCAGACATACTTTTTTGTGTTTGTTTTTGTTCCTTTATTTTTGTTTTTTGTTTATCAGATTTTTACGTCCGTTCGCTGTTTTTTTTTTTTTTCTGACAGCGTCGTTATCTTTAAATTGCAGGTTCAATCCTAGTTATCAGATATTTTTTTTCGATTTTGAAACTTTTAATATTGAAACAAGGCTATTTATACATTTTTTTTGCGCTTTTCTCTGTGTTTTTTTTAAATTTTTGGTTTGTTTTAGTTTTTCCGAACACATTCATTTTTTACCTTTTTGGTTTTTGTTTATCCGATTTAAAAAAAAAAAATACATCCGTTCGCTGTTTTTTTGTTTTGTTTTTCCGATTTATTAACAATGTTTAAACGGGATTATTTCTTCGCTTAATATTTGCCCCCTACACACGCACCTTCAATCACACGGGAAACGCCGGGGACCCCCGCTAGTCCACTTATAAATCAATAACAAAAGATTATTCGTACTGAATATGGTTTGATTAGGGAAAGATGAATATAATTTGTCAAGTACAAGCTGTTTTTATTACAACATTGATCGTTATGGACATAGTGCAAGAAACGGCTTTTACATGGTCCACAGAGTTTTATCACAGTTTATGTGTACGTGTCTGGGATAATACATGTGTGTGTTTGCATCTCGTAATAAAGTACATATCCTTAATTGTTGGGTATTGTAGCAATTACCGTCAATCGATGGGGGGGTGTATAGGACTGACTCTAAAAATACCTAATCATTTAAAGCGGGCATTTACAACCCAACGTCATCTAACGAATGTGTTATTTTTTTTGTTTTTGTGTTCTTTTTTATTGCTTTCTTTCCTCCATTGTTTACTGTTCATTGATTCTTTCAAACAAATTTTAACTGACAGCTGTCGAAATCTTCACGATGTTGAAAGAAATATTTTTCTTTAATAGAATCTATCAACCAGGCCGTTTCTGATTTCCTGTGAAACTGCTCTCATTAGTTATAAGGTAGCAACTCACACGATGTATGGAAAAGTGATAAAAACAAACCGACCATTCACATTGTTTCAAATCACATATTATCATTTACATAAGTGAGAGTGGTCGAATTTCTTATAGAAAAATCTGGAACGGTTCCTAGACAGATCGTAGATGTGTACTGGAGAGCGCTTTAATAGATATGATCAGAGAGTCTTATTTCTCCCTTTACAATGGTTTGAAATGCCAACTTGGCAGGGGGATATTTTTCCTTACAGGTACACTCCAGTTAAATATTCAAAATCACATATACTTCGCAGTACACAGAGAATCTTCTCCGTATGGATAATGAAAAATATATTTGCCACAGTATCGTGCAGCATCACTAAGTGATTTACCTCAAGTAAAAGCAGAAAATAGATAATAAAACAGACTAGGTGAAGCACTTTCATAAAATTTAGTAATATCAAGAGATCTGTAGAAATGTATACTATAACATAATTAAATGATTAATTAGAGAGGGGTGGAAATTATGTTCTCAACTTCTTTACTCAAACTATAGTAGAGGTTAAAATAACGTTAGTTTCTCTCATACATCGGAAACATGGCGTTAACGGTTGGATGATGTTTGTTACAGTTCAAACATCTCTCAGAGCCCCACACCCTCCGGCACTGTCGAAAAGATAGACACCTCAAAAATAAATAAATCCGACTCGAATTTTTTTTTCTTTTAAACACGAGTCGTATGTTATCATTGTTCTTTCTCCTCGTCTCAACACTAGCTTAAAAGTCTCGATTTCTCTCAAATATACGCTGGCCGATTCGCCTATATTTTTCACTGCACTCTTTCTTCTACTCCGAGCATGTGGTGACTTTTTCACCTTTCTTCTCGCAAGCATTTCCTAATTTGCATATGAACGTTTTGCGTTTATGGGTGCTGCTAGTCTGCATTATGTAACATATGGACTAAAAGATAATGAACTATTCAAAAGATGGAAAATAAGTTACGGCCACATTCTCAGTCTTTATTTTAGCTATTGTGATATATTACTTGCTGTGAATTAAAATCACTAAGTTCTAGTAAACCTTCAACACAGATTGGTGTAGCTATAACAGCTGTAAACACATTTATTTACGGTTTAGCATTATCTAAATGTAATTAATATGAGCAAAAATGCTCGTTAAAAGTTTATTCGAATGTAAAATATAAATTACATCAATGTTTCCAATTGACGGAAGAATCACGGACTCAATACAAATATAAACACAATTATTTGGCATGTACAATTATCTAAATGATTACTATCTGTGTGTTAACGATTGTGAAGGTTGTTCCTCTCTTCATGGGCGTTGTTGTTTCACCACGTTTCGGCCAAACCATACTGCGGCATTCTTCCGGTGACTACCCATGATGGAATAAGAATAGTGAGTCTTATACATGTACCCCCATAAAGTACTGACAAATAGTTGTTGTCTCACCAAATTTTTGCTAATAAATTTTCGTGCTTTATTCAGAAGCATGTAAACCGATATCTGCAGGTAATCCTAACACAATCCTCAGCGCCACCGACTCAAGGAACAATAAAGATGACGAAAATATTCCGCTACACAATGAATACACAAATTAGAAAGCCTCACTCTCTAGGTTAAAAAATTAATAAATAGAAATAAAATATAATTACATGCGTATATAAATACTGACTACGTGAACTCGTGGCTACCGACGCTCAGGCTTGTTTTATTTTGTTTTTCAGATATACTTGTTAACATTAATTCTAGGATAGACATTATTTCTCGAAAATAGGAGATATTTTAGAAGATAGTAATAGTTTCTAGCCCTATTTTCATTATATATATATATATATATATATATATATATATATATATATATATATATATATATATATATATACTAGCATGGGTGCCCGGCGTTGCCCGGGTGTTTAGAGGTGTATGCTGAGCAAAAAAAAGGGGGTAATTTTTTTAAATTTGACCCCTATTATGACCCCTGAAAATTTATTGTTTTGGCCTCAAATCAAGTTATTACGTTAGATCCATGTCCACGGAACCTATATCTAAAATTTTAAGGGTGTAGACCCAAAATTGTCGGAGGAGTTTGGTAGAGTTCTTAAAGGTCAAATCGTTGAAATTCTACCCCTTAACAGCCAAATTTCTGGCTGACACCCGTCACATCGATTTTCCCAAATCTCAGTACCCGGTATTTCAAATTTCCTGTCTATAGACTAAAAATTGACAGAGTTATTGCGTAGGGAAATGTACACAGACAGACAGACAGACAGACAGACATACACGTTCACTTTTATATATATATATATATATATATATATATATATATGTGTGTGTGTGTGTGTGTGTGTGCGTGTGTGTGTGTTTGCGTGCGTGTGTGTGCCCGTGTGTGTAATAGACGAACTTTTAAATATTAAATAGACATGAGTATATAAACTTGCAGGGAGACTCGAAATGGCCCAGGATAGCATGATGATGAATGGGTACTGCACACTGTCATGTCATTATCGATATCAAAGTCGGTGAAATCAAAAATGTTTTATCAACTCGATTGATTAGCTACTCTAGTTTAATACCCATTTCATGTTTACCCCCACAATGACTAAATACATTTTACACTATATTCTCTATATCAAATTTGCTGTTGATTTTGTAAAATTATTTATATGTATTGACATTAATCAAAGTTTTAAATTCAAAAGTCAAGTAGCATGCTTCTATTCTCATTTGAACAAAAACGAAAATTAGAGACACTCCTCTTCTTAATCAAATCTCTACGGTTTTAATAGCATGGGTGTAAGATTAAAATGTTAAAGACGAATAATATGGTGTAATGTTGCTTTAAACAGCAACGTTAATTACGAACGAACCACTATCATATAAAATGACCTATTGTGAGTTTAATAGCTCACTGTTTTCTGCTGGTGTGCTAATAAAACTTCTCAAAGGCACTTGTGATGTGATGCTGTGAAAGGTGTTTGGTCCAAATTGAGTGTTCATTCTTTTATTGGATAACTTCGATTATGGATTATGGATACTTATTGATAGGTATTCGATGAAAAAAATCTTAGAATTTTGTCCTTCATATAAAGTACCTTGTCTGAAATTTCATAAAAAAATCGACCCACCCGTGTTTGAGTTTTATAAGAAAAAATCACACCTACACAGCAACATACACGAATAAAGCTCATTTTGCAGAATCGCAGATATAATGAGAAAGATCAGTAGGCGTAATGTTAGCAGTTTTAGTTACAACAAAGAGCAACCACATTCAAAAGTTTCCTGCTTTAACGAAATGTACAAATACAATTTGAGCTTTCTTTCCCAAACCAGACGAAACTATTGTAATAAAACAGTCAACTTTACTTCTAAACATTTTAATTTTGAAATTATAATAACCAACCAAATTGTATCTAACTATAACGTTGTTTAAAGACTCCCAGTAAAGATGCAAAACGAGGAAGATAGCTGTGTCGACACAGTTTCAAATGTAGTTTTAGATTGTTCGGATCGAACATCGGCAGAATCCAACGACGTAATCTCAGTAACTTTCACAGATAGGCTAGATATGACTCTGTGCTCTGGATGCTGGATAGTAGTTTGACGAGGCCCTTATTTTTGTTTTGAACACCCGCTTCCTTGCTCATCGATTGCTAAGTGGAGGAATGATTTCCTGCTATTAAGGGTTGTAGTCATCATCCTCTCCCGATTCTAAACAAACTCCCACACACAACTCAAATTCGAACCCCAGAAAATATTCAAACTGATTTTTCTTTGCTATGCAGTCCGTTATAAAGGAATGTTTTTGCAGGACTGGCTTGTCTAGAGGCTTTATCTAACAAATCCGCATCTAAACCGTCACTATCAAGTTACTCCAACGAGTATAATAATCCATTGCCCTCATAACTCCAATTAGGTAACTTTCCACAGAACAAATATTTTGCATAACAAAAGTATACAGAAACCGGTTGATTTTCAGCCCCGATCTTAAGGTCACCATCTAGACTAAACAGGTCTACATATTTTTTTTTAAAAATTACTTTTGCAGCAATATTATTTAATATTCTCTTTGCAAAGAAAATGTATTTCAATTCAGCGTTAATCCGTTTTTTTTTTAACTAACTAGTTATAACCTCGAGATAATTCACATAAATAAAAACATCTTAGTCGGATCTCCCTAGCTCTAACCTCCTATGGGGAATTTTTCAAACATAGCTCTAATTTAAGTCTCTTGGGCTTTCCTCTGTAGTCCTCTCCGATTAACGTAGCTGGTTGATCACATGTAATATATGAAATATTATATGTCTCTCTACCTGTCTCCATATTTACAAACATTCTCTCCTCCGAAACTAAAACTCGCATAGTGGTGCGAGGGGCCTGGAATCATTGAGTTTTTACGTACCGTTGTTTATGGGTATTTAGCCGGTTGAATAAGGAAGTAATAACATGCCAAAATTTAAACCTTATAAAATTTTTACGAAGCTTGAGAGGCTACTACGGGATAAGGGTTAAAGAGTGTATAGTAGTCAACGGGAAAATATAGTAGTAATCATTAATAGTGTAAATTTGGAAAATTCGATTACAAAAGGGGAACTGTAAAGCAACACTTTGTTTAAGTTGGCCTATAACATAGACAGCTGGAAAGAAGCAATCGAGAGGGAGTTCAACGGGTGTGCAGTTTTAAGAAAAACGCTGTGTTTAGTAAATCTACGTTTAGGTTTATGCAGAGTGGGTGAATTTATTTACAGTGTTTTAAGCTAGAAGAATGATTCTCGTGAATGTATTGCTAGGGCATGCATAGATTGCAAATCAGCCCAACATTAACCATGGAAATAACGACAAAACAGAGATAGGCTCAATATCTCTTCTGTGATAAAGAGGTTGCACAGAAGAGAAATGGGCATCCTACGAGACTAATAAGTATATTTTGAACTCTGTCAAGGCAGAAAAGTGTAATTTCAGTAGCTCCTGTTTAGATGTAGCAATAACATTCTATTATTGGACGTACCTGGCATCTATATAGAGAGAATTGCATAAAACGTAAGATATCTACTGGAGTAATACTATGAACTTTCGATTTCTGGACATCCAACACTATTTTTTATGAACCTATCAGAGAGAAATCATTTTATAATTGAGAAGACATTTCCTACTTGATAGTGATCTTGTGATGTAGATCTGTATACCATTACCTATCAAACGCCTTTATGTGTCAAAAGCAATTGCCCTAAAAAGAAATTGTCCCAGCATTTTTCCAGCGACCTTGGAAGCAGATTTGATGTACATGTTGCATCAAGAGAAAAGGCCAATCTTAGAAGCCTATCAAAACATGGAACCTCCACAAGACGAGACCCATTATTTTCAATTGATGCCAGATAGGGATAAGGGCGTTTATGATATAAAGATATAAGCTTGGTTTTAGATGCATTAAAACTACCCCATTACTTTTCCCATTGTGCCACATGCCCAAGGTCTGAGGATAGAGAATAATGGAGAACTTGGTCGTTTACACTCCTTGCTGGTGGATTCATCAGTATGATTGTCTAGAAATGATCTAAGGATTTGATTAGGAAGATAATTGATGTAGATCAGGAAGCGATTTAGATCCAGGAAGCACCTTGCATGGACTCCAGTATTAATACTATGAGCTTTCGATTTCTGGACATCCAACACTATTTTTTATGAACCTATCAGAGAGAAATCATTTTATAATCGAGAAGACATTTCCTGCTTGATAGTGATCTTGTGATGTAGATCTGTATACCGTTACCTATTAAACACCTTTATGTGTCGAAAGCAATTGCCCTAAAAAGGAATTGCCCCTCAAAAAAATAATTTCTCTTATCCTATGAGATATTACCGTAAGCATATTTGCTGAAGATCTAGCAGAACAAAAAACATATTGCATGTCACTGAGAAGCTTATATTTGCTGAGGTGGTTGACTTATTTTTAATTAATACAGACGCCAATACTTTATCACCATTTGTAAACTTAGCTTAGCTTATTCTTAATTTTTGAAGTAAATTGGTTAATGTACGCGTAATGTTTGTACAGCGGAAGCGTAACCAGCATAGAATGCTATAGTTTCAGTTTGGGTTCTACACATTTTGCCACATAACTTTTGATCCCCATGTTAGATTTTTCCTGACACTTAGCCAAAAGTTGGAGGCGATTGTAATTTATATAAATAAATTATGGGTGATCCTGCCAAAATTCTGGTTCGTGTCCTCTGGGACGTTAAGTGCTGAAAACGTCCCTTTTTGTTTCTTTTTTTATATTTCTCAACAAAAACTGGATATGTCTGACCACATAGTAGTATTTCATGGTAGTCCACTTAAATATACATGTTTAAGGCCGAATACTGCACCGTTATCCATTTGCACTGGGATTCAGCGTCCCTGGGGGCTCGAAAGACGTACAATATGTCCCAAAATCGCTAAAAATGTCACTTCTTGCCCCATAGCATTTGAACCATGCATTAGATTTTCCTGAAACTTGGCCAAAATATTCCTGGAAATTAAAAAAAGCATGGATTTTAGGATCTCTTTTTTCATATTACTTAAAAACTTGATATGTGTGTCTATATAGTGTCTATATATTGGTTTTCCATTTTGCTGAATTCAAATATACATATCTCAAAGCGTGAACCTGCAGCGTTTGTTCATTTTTACCGGGGTTTATCTTTCCCAGGTACTCAACGGGTACAGGAATGCCCTCAAATTGCAAAAAATAATACATGTTTTCCCAAAATTTCGCCCCATCAATTAGATTTTTCTGAGACTTTGATAAAAAAAGTCTACTTTGGCCCTTCACACTTCTCACATTCAACATTTGTTCAGTATTTTTAGTGAAATAATCTCACGCGCAATACCAGAATCGCACTATGCACGTGCTGCTTGTTGTACATTCATTCGAGTTTATCTTTTTTTTAATATTAAATTCTTAAGCACATAATATGTGTATCCTTTTAGAAACTGGTAGCCAAACCAGATTTATGCTGCAGTTTGCTTTCGATTTTAGCGGATTACATCCATATATATATATATATATATATATATATATATATATATATATATATATATATATATATATATATATATATATATATATAAAAATATGAGACATAAAAATTACAATAAGTTTACCAAGAAATTACTTGATTCTTCCGTGTCTGACAATTATGATGGTACATGATATATATATATATATATATATATATATATATATATATATATATATATATATATATATATATATATATATTTATATACATATATATATACTTATATATATATATATATGTATATATATATATATATATATATATATTCGCAAATTAAATTCATAAATTAACATGATAGAAACATAACCTGCATAGAAAATACACCTATTAAGAGCGTAATAACATATAATATTGCAATCTCTTTCCGTATACGAGTTAAGTCAAAAAACCAAGAGACAAAATAAGATAAAACCAAACCACAAATATTAGATAATAATACAAATAAGCAACAAACCAAAACCCTTAAACGTAAAAATAGACATAAGGAGACCCTGTGGTTCAACCCTCCATATTCCAAAAACCTAGAGACAAACATAGCCAGATAATTTTTAAAACTATTAGATAAGAGCCCCCCATAGATAGAATAAAATGTTCAATAAGAATACAATCAAAGTCTCTTACTCTACTATGCCTAACCTTCATCAAAAAATAATTCATTCTAATAGCAAGAAAATTAATAAGCTACAAAATACAACTTTACAAAATATAGCAGACTTAACTGTAGACGAAAAAATAAATGCCCCTTACCAGGCTCATGTAAAATTTAAAATGTAATGTATAGCTGCACAGCATCAAAAACCCCAAAGCTACATGAATCTATTAACAGCCATAACTTAACCACCAAATTAAATAATGAAACCAACTTTAACCAATCTACCGATCAATTACAAACTACCCACCATATAATAATTCAGCGCCAGAATTTACGGAAAATAATCACAACAAACAAGAGGCAATATACTTTGGTTCCACATCTGGCCTAATAATACATAGAATTTCAACTCTCTGTCAAACCAAACTACTCCATCCAAGTATATTTGGCAGCTCAAGAAAAACACTATTCCTTTCCAGTTAAAATGGCAAGTACTTGAATCTTGCAAACCATATAAACCAGGAGATAAATTCTGTGCACTATGTACAAAAGAGACCCTAAAAATTTGGAAATATGTAGATATAAAAAATACAACCACCCTGTTAAATACAACAGAGGAAATAATATTCACATGCAGTCATAAACGTTGGTTTAAATTTTATAAATATAAACCACCTTAAATCATTAAAAATTACATATTAGTATTAATATATTACAAGTTTTTTTTTATTGTTCTCTAATAAATAAAGTTAAACTAATTATCCCCCTTACATTAAAAAATGCCTAATTATCCCCCTTACATTATTTAATTATACAAATAACTTTATCCTACTATTTCTTTCGAATTCTAAATGTTGGCGTCCGTTAATCAAAAGTACGTTAACGGAAATAAATTATTACACGATCGTCCTTTTTGGAAATTTATCATTTCATGAGCTGGAAAGCTATATCAACAATCCATATGAGTATTTTAACAATAGTTCCTGATTTCCAAAGGCGCTCTATTTTATTTCTATCCCTAACTCCTATAAACTTTCTTATCAACTTTTAAATCCATACTTTTTTTCCAGATACAGCTGCCTTACTTTAATGCTACGTTTATTTATGGTGTCTTTTACATTTAATACAAACCCTTTCCAATATTTGCTGATGAGGAAACCTTGTTTCAGAAAAACTATGTATAATAATTTTTGTCCGTAACTTTATGTCTACCACAATAAAAACATTGTTTTCCGAAACGATCGTACAAATAATTGATTTTGTTGTTGTTCCTTCTTATGAAACATATGTTTAATTAAATTATAATTTGATTTTTAATTATCAATCAAATTACGAAATATAAAATTAGCTCTAGGATATTTAACTATTGAGCTTATTATATATCTACATTACAACGAGCACCTTTTCTTTCCCTGTATTTTTATGAAACTATAATTTACTATTACATTAAACTACACTTTTCTCTTTATACTAGTTTTCTACTCCCCTTTAACTTATATATATATATGTATATATATATATGTATATATAAATATATATGTATATATATATATATATATTTGAACCAATGTTTGATAAAACATGTTAAAAACATCTTCAAAAAGAAATGAAACATATTTAATTTAAAAAAGGAAGCTCCATACAAGTTTTTTTACATATACATAACCACATTATAAAGGCCCAGAGGCTACTCAAGGATAAGGGTTAAAGAGTGTACAGTAGCAATTGGACAATATAGTAATCATTAGTAATGAAAATTTGGTAAATTTGATAACTTATATGGAACGGCTCATCAAGAACTTATTTACTTTAGACTTGAACACAACCATATTGTACTCAGCCGGACAGCAGGAAAACGGAAGACAATTTCACAGGCGTGCAGTTCTAAGAAAGAAGCTTTGTTCATGTAATCTACGATTAGGTTTAGGCACAGATAAAGAGTGGGGGGAATTCTTGATAGTGTTTACAGCTAGACGAGTGTGTCTTGTGAAAGTTTGGCGAGGGGGGACCATAGATTGAAGCTCAGTCGAACACTTTCCATGAACATAACGATACATCAGAGACAAACTCGCAACATCTCTTCTGTGAGATAGAGGTTGCAAGGAGGAGAAAAGGGCATCTCCTACGAGGCTACGAAGTCAATTTTGAACTCTATCAAGGCAGGACAAGTCCTTTCTAGCAGCTCCTGTCCAGATGTGGCAAAGGTATTCCATCCTTGGACGTACCTGGCTCTTATACAGATAGAGAATAGCATCAGCAATTAGATATTTACCGGATCGATAGAAAGATCACACCATTTTTCCAGCGGCCTTGGCAACAGATTTGATTACGTGTTCCATTTAAGATCAGGAGTAATGATCAAGCCCAGAAGCTTGTCAAAACTTGAGGCCTCCTGAAGACGAGAGCCATTCATTTCAATTGATACCAAATGTGGATTATAATGTTGATGATGTAAAGAGAGAAGCTTGGTTTTAGATGCATTAAAAGTAACTAGCCACCCTTTCCCCATTGTATTACGTGCTCAATATCAGAGGAGAGAGAATTGGAGAGAACTTGGTCGTTTACTGTCTTAGATGTGCTACCATAAATGGTATTGTCGTCAGCATAAATGTCTACAAATGATGTAAGGATGTGATTTTGAAGAAGATTAATGTAGATCAGGAAAAGAGTTGGGCCCAGGATGGACCCCTGAGGGACACCGGCATTAATACTGTGAGCTTCTGATTTTTGCCCCTCAACTACTATTCTCATGAACCTATCAGAAAGAAATGATTTAATAATTGAGAAGACATTTCCAGCTATACCATAGCTAGCGATCTTATGAAGTAAACCTTTATGCCACACCCTATCAAATGCCTTAGATAAGTCAAGAGCAATTGCCCTAGAAAGGTTGCCATCGTCGAGAGATTTGCTAATCATATGCGATATAACTGTAAGCACATCTGATGTAGATCTAGCAGAACGGAAACCATATTGAATGTCACTAAGAAGGTTATTTTTGTGTAGATGGTTGATTACTTCTGTATTTAACACAGATTTTAGCAACTTACTCATGACGCACAGGAGACTTATTGGCCTGTACTGAGAGGGGGATGAGCGATCACCTGAATTCTTAAATACAGTGCATACTGATGAGATTTTCCAGGGAGATGGGAAACTATTCTTCTTAAGACAACGTTTAAACAGTTTTGTAAGTATGGGCGCTAGTTCAGGTTGAAGTTTTTTGATTACTATAATTGGAATACCGTCAGGGTCAGTTGCTTTACTGGAATCAAGGGTTTTGATTAGCTTGGCAACATCACGGACAGATATACGTATATCACATGGCGTGTTTTCTGATACAGGAGGAAATATTTGGGGTTGGCGGCCTTGGTCGCAAAGGGTTGAATTAGCTGCAAAGTTCTTGACAAAGAGTTTGGCTTTGTCTGATGCTGACGAGATTACCTCAGGTCAATTGATAATAGTTGGGATGGAGCACACGCTTCTGTTCAGGATTCTGTTTGCTATTTGCCAAAACTGGTGGGAACCAAGCCGCTGCTCAGCTACTTTGGACTTAACAAATTGAGCATACAACTCTCTTGCGTTCCTTATTACTTTCTTACAATGGTTGCTGGCAGACCTGAAAACGGCTTTAGTTTCCATACATCTATTACGTTTGAAGCAGTGGAAAAAGTGATTTCTGTGCGCAATGGCAGCAGCACATTCTGGAGAGAACCATGGCTGACTGTTAGGTTTTTGATGAAACTTTTTACAGGGTATGAAATGGTCAATACCTACAATTAATATTCAGTCAGGTCTAATACTATAGAGGACACATCCTTTTTAAACATGGAATGCAGATGTAGATCAGATATAAATGTACGGAAGCTATCCCAGTCAGCCTTGGTGTATCGATATACTGTACGATGGAGAGGTACGTCTGGGGACTTATTACATTTCATTTTTATCTTACTTGATACAACAGAGTGGTCGGAAGATCCAAGAGGCGACAGAACAGAAACTGAACATAGTTCAGGGCAAGTTGTGAGAAAAAGTCTAGTAGGCTCGCATACTGGCCGTCATTATCGGGCACACGGGTAGGTTCCTGAACAATCTGAGTGAGGTCATAGGCAATGGAGAAATCATGACAGAACCTCTCCTCATCATCGGGCTTGTTTGAGTGGGTCAACCATTCAACGTTGTGAACATTGAAGTCTCCACATACGTGAATGTTAGCTGAAGGGTAAGCAGATAGGACTTGGTCAATTTTCTCAGATATGCTTTGAAAGATAGTAACTCCGCTGTTGTGGGGGCGATAGAGAGTAAATATAAATGCAGTAGTGTGAGCTAAAGCAACCCGGAAGCACATATAAGGTAAGTTAGGATCTTCCCTGGAGATGTCCCTCCCACATGGAAAGCTATTTTTGATATAGGCACATATTCCATGCCCATGGCGATCTTGGGGGTCAGATTTAGAAGTAAAGTTAGAGTATCCTGTAATTGCGAACTCTTATAGGGAAATAGCCTGTCCAATGCCAGTTTCACTTAAAAATAAAAGGTATGGTTATGTCTCCTGTAATTAGGTTTCAACCTCTGGAAGGTTAGAACGAAGACCCCTGATGTTGGAGAAGGAGACATGGTAGTAGGTGTCTACGTTGGAAGTTGGAGAACCGGGTTTAATCGTGTATTTTTTCTTGAAACTTGTCATGATGAAATTTTGGAATTTGTGGACTAGGTCGTCAGATTTACTTAGAGCTGGACAGAGAGGGGAAACAAAGAGAGAAAAAGAAACGAAAAAAAAAATTTTTGTAGCTAATGATAAGGTAAAACCGTAACAATTGCCCAGTAGTATGGAATCGAGAGGCCCCACCAGAAGCTACTGCATGGTCCAGATTCCATTCACCAAATGGCAATACAGCAGCCCCAGTACTTTGCACCTGCTGATAGGACAGCCTCCTTAGTGGTTAATCCAAGGTTCGGGTCCCTGACTATCAGGCGGATAACGTCAGCCCAGACAAAACGTTTACCTCCAGCACCCTTACTAGTGACATGGCTACAAGGATAGACATAGAAACAGAAAATTTCCACCAACTCTGCCAACTGTTCGCGCAAAATACTGCCAACCTCGAAAACAGCTTTTTCCTCTCCCTTTGTCAGAAAAATCACCTATTAAAAAATGAGGACTGAGCGACAAATAAGAAGAAGCGAGAGTAACAGGAGCTGCCGATAACGCATCCACAATACGTTTTCTACTCTCCATTAAAAAAAAAAATAAGTATTGTACTTAATAAAAGTCCAACAGACGTGTTTAAGGGAAAGTATGGTGATAGATTCCCCTCTCACGAACTAAAAATGAGTACAATTAGGTAATCTATTTTTGCCATCAACTCGGTAGATAAATAAACATTTATTGACGAGAAAAAGGCTAGCATTTAATACAACAGAAATACATAAATTAAATACTGAAATAAAATGTAGTTATCAATATTTGAATCTAAAAATAAAAAGTGCGAATTAGTATAGAAATCACTTATCTAAAAAAAACTTCCGTCTCCAAACTGAAAACTAGTGAAGAATTTAACTTTTAATAGCGTTCAGAAGATTTTTTTAAATAACCGTTAAAAGAAAAGTGTGATTTTATTCTGAACTTCAATTCGTCACGTTTTAAGAAACTTACGATATAAAAGAACAGCGGATGGGGGGTTCTTCCGAAGGTAGTTGGTGACGTTATAAGTAATTGCGAGATAAGATGGAAGCCAAAAATTAGGGGTGGGGGACTGAAAATGATAATATAATGAATTGATTATACAATATTAAAGATCAACTTGGTAGATAAACATTTATGGACGAGAAAAAAAAGCTAGGATTTAATACAAGATAAATACATAGATTAAATACTGAAATAAAAGGTTGTTATTAATATTTGAATCTAAAAATAAAAAGTGCAGATTAGTATATAGTCTTCTTCCGCTGAGTTTCGAAGAATTTACTTGATTCTTCTGGCCTTGGCATACGTGTTTTAAATATTCTCTCCAGTGCTTTTTCTGTGCACATTTGAACTTTTCTTTTAATGATTTTGCACTCATTCAATTTGTGATTTTTTCCAACCAATTCTGCCTGTTGGAGTTGTTGACCATCTTTAAGTTACTTGATTTTTTGGAAGGTTTTCCTTCGACCGTGTTTGTATTTTACCATTCTTGGATTTTTTAACCTTCACCGTACTATCCATTCCTGTGAAATCTTTTTATCATGTTTTATGTTACCTCCTATTCCCCTTACCCTTTTAACCAAGTAAGATCCGTGACTTACTTGTGGTTTCATTCAATACTTTTACATGCAAAATCCGAACCCGCATTTTGCTAATTCCTTCCCTCTGATGAGAAGGAGAGTATTTCTTTGAAACTCCTCGGATTAAGGACAATCCACTGATCTTGTGCTACCTTTTTAAAATTAAATATGGGTTTATCTCTTTTTCAAGATGTTTTTTAACAGGTTTTAACAGAAACTATTGAACATTAAACAGGAAACAACAATTTCCTGTAAACATTTTCAAATACATTCACTGAAAAAATTATAAAAATTATAAGAATATTAACAAATTAATCATACCATCGACTTATATATTGTAATAGGCTTTATTATTTATTTCAGGATTTTAAACGCTAAATCTAATTTACTTATTTATTTTAAACGCCAAATCTATTTTAAACGCTAACTTTTTAACGAAGAATCTATTAAATTTCATACAAATAATTTTTAGGGAAATATTTGCCGTGAATAATATTATTAGACTTAGTTACTAATATACTTAACCATATTATAAGAGTAATCTGTATATACATATATATATATATATATATATATATATATATATATATATATATACATTTTCACGTTTGTTTGTATATATGTCGGTACTTTTGTATTATATAGAGAAATAGCGCTAAATTTATAGTTTAGTAATATATGTATATATTTATATCTGTATTTTAAGTGGAAACAAACACCTTAGTTAAATTTATGAATTGCTCTGATATTGGAGTAATAGTTCTAAAAATCCGTATTAACGAAAAACAATTATAATTATAATGGTTGGAGCTAGAAAATTTAATACAAACTTATAATAAATCTGCTTCAGAATTATACCTTGAAAAACCTAACATCATTTTGTGAATAGGTTATATTTGTTTTGATATAGGTTGTTAGTACCCCTCTTTCTTTTTAGAATGGTCCAACCCTGTAAAGTTGAATTTAATATAAAGGGATGGTCTTTATTGAAAGTTTCGTGGATGTTTTTTTGGCCTGATGAGGTGATTTTCCCTGCTAGGGGGTCATTGAAACACGTTAGCTAATGTGTAGCCCATAGCTCTCCAACAATCAATATATTGATCTGTTTCATGCATTGAGCACTCTTTGGAACGACATAATGTGTTGTTGTTATGAGTTACTGAAAAAGTCTACCAACAGTATAATAATATATATATATATATATATATATACATTCATATATATATGCATATATAGGTATATACATATATATATATATATATACAAATATGCATATATATATATATGTGTGTGGGGGGGGTGTATGGGGTGTGTGTGTATACATGTATATTTCTTTGGCGATCACGACTCTATAATAATATATACGAAATCTGGACAAAGTAATAGTAAGTTTACCCTCCTGCTGATAAATTACAGAAAAGGCTCTAGATCTTTCTGTCCGTCATCAAATTTCAAAATTCTATCTCTTCCAAAAACAAAAGTCCACTTGTGACGCTATGGGTCTCAAAGAGTTTTATTTATTATCGGCTGTACTTTCATTAGTATTAACTCTGTTAAAATAGATTTTAATATTTCAAAAACGGTCAAATTTGAAAAACAAAAACGTACTTATATATTTTGTATATCTTTCCTAGTGTCTTTTTAATTAGGCAATATGCATGGCAAGTCTATAGAGTGGTAATGTCACAATTTTGAATGCAGCAGTTCTGCCGTCAGTTTCGATTCTAGTTGATTGCACCCAAATACATTTTTTTAAACTTTTGAATGGCATTTCTTTCTTTAATATTTTATACATAATCTTGGCAAATTTTTGTACCATATTTAAACGTTTTTTAAAGACAGGGTAAAACGGGATGCCTTCTTTGCTAGTTCGATCATAAAAACTATCATACCAAGTTTTACAAAATCGATCAAAGCTAACAATGCAGATCATTAATGAGCGAAAAAGATATCCATAATGTTATTGATTTATTCTGTTTGAAACTTATAGTTTAAGGCAAACAAAATCCGTAGCCCTATCGATATCTATTTAATCAGTGTCTCCATTGAAATATTTTTTTATTATTGGAATCAGTATCCCTTATAATATCGAGTGATGCTGCAAGAGGAACATTACTAATAATAGTTTATATTGACCAAAGGATAGTATTTGTCCAAGTTCGGAAACGTTATTTCCTCAGTTAATCTACTAACATTTAAAACGCGAGGACACCGGTCAGCTGTTTATATATCTGATACATAAAATATTATATGTCTGTCTGTATGTCTCTAATATATACGAAATATGTCTGTATGTCTCCAATATATACGAAATCTGGAAAATTTAAATATCATTTAAGCGTGCTATACGAACACAAAAACGGAGCCCCCTCCCCCGTTACCAGTGTGAAAGAAAAAGGTGCTCAAAGCCAGATTGAAAGAGTGATATAGAGAGAAAGATGGATTGAAAGAGATGAAGATATTGATAAAGAAAATACTTAAAAAGGGAGAGAGGGGGTTGAGAGAAAGAGATGGGGAACTACATTTCAACGTTTTGAAGTACGATCAGTTAAGGAGAAATCCTTCAAGCTGAGGCAATTTTTATTTTGGGTTCTATCCAGAGTGCCCTTTTTTCGGGGCATAGATTTTCCACACATTAGAAATTAGCCGCGGTATCTGTATATTAACCTTACAATTAAATAAACAAAAGGATATGGTAACACTTGAGTTCAACATGAAAATACAATTTTAAAAAAATAGAACTGTAATATAAGTGCATAAGCGCCACACTATTTTAAATATTTATTTTCCAATGAATCGACAATGCATGAAATTTTACGTATTGTGTAATCATTTTCTCAGCGTTCGGCTCGGCTTTCGCCGGCGCCGACTGATAACGCCGAGCACTTCCGCTGAAATAAGGATAGCGCTATGTGAAATAAAATGTGAAATAAAATTTTAAATGTAGAAACATCAACAGAAAAAAAAGAAACCAAACACAAAATACTACAGTTCATTTCTATTTATTATTAAATGTTTGTAGAAAATGTGTTTTTTTTTTTGTCAAATAAATAAATATGAAGCAATTCTGTAATAAATAATAGCATATTCGTTAATTTTTACGACTTGCCCCATGTAACCTAATGTACCTAAGGGAGCGTTTTGCTCCCTATTTGGGAGATCAGCCCTCCAAAAGACCTGTAGGAGACCGCATAACTGTACTAAGTTTATTTCATAGATAGCAGATATCCCAAGATTGAAATTGAAATATAGAGAGATCATTTCTTTATTGTTTGAAAATCGGAGGTATATTTGTTATTTGAGACAACAGGAAATGTGAGAAATGTATAATCTATCTTTCTATCTATGCCTCTATCCATCTCTCTCGCACCTTCCCCCCTCTATCTCGTTCTCTATCTCTCTCATATATATATATATATATATATATATATATATATATATATATATATATATATATATATATATATATGGAAAGAGATAAGATTTGATTCTCGAAAGGTTGAAACTCTAGTGTATGTAGGCATATAATTATTATAGCAAATAATAATGTAAGCCTCTTTAAGAAACTTGTTTCTTATCGTTGAGTACTTTCAGCTGTAATAAGTCGGTCAACTTAGCTCATATACATGGGTCCTCAAATAATGAGCGGATCATCTGACTGACGTTAAAAGAATTAAATTAGAATACATGTATATTTCCAACTGTATCTCTCGCGGTTGACGGTAGCCGAAAGGTTCGGCTCTTGCTAATGCAGCCAAACATGAATCTGTTGCCGGGGATCGAGTCTCCGATTGAGATTCATCGTGAAAGCCTGCACTGATGATTTCCGAAAGTATTAAACACAAGAGTCTATAGGTATTTTATTATTCCTAGCAAATAATCACACAGACACAGACACAGACACACACACACATACACACACCCATATATATATATATATATATATATATATATATATATATATATATATATATATATATATATATATATATATATACTCATTTTAACGCCTCTCCCGAACACCCACATATATATATAGTGGTAGTTTTATTTCCTTGCACATATACTGAATGTCTACAAAAACAAAACGTGTTCAGTGATGATTACATAGCATATAAGATTAAATTAATTCATACACACCAACGGCTCTATCAGTGCATACACGTTTTTGAAATTTGCTGTTATAGAGAAATCGCCTCAAAATATCAAAGATATCCGATACGATATAGCAGGCCAAGAATATCGCTTAGAGTATAGCGATACCCCTGCCCTGGTGATGTGATTCCTCTTAGCGGGTAAATTATAGAAACATCTATGCATATATGTAGTCGTCTCTTTGTATATATATATGTATATATATATATATATATATATATATATATATATATATATATATATATATATTATACAGTGTGATCCAATAAACGGGTCACAAGTCTAATTAGGCACCCTTTCTTAGTGTTTTGTCCGAATGAAATAGAACTTTGGTCATAACTCGTGTATTATATTCAAAACATCACATCAAAACACTAGGGTCTTTGCCCCTTTTTTCTCCGTTCTAAATCATATGTTCTTGATGGGCTCAATTAAATTTTGTTTTGTTTTTTTGTCACCCTGTGTATATATATATATATATATATATATATATATATATATATATATATATATATATATATATATATATATATATATATATATATAACACAGTAAGATACCATCAAATATAAAGTCAGGTTATTATGTAAAAATATATATGCTTCAGGTGTACTCAATAACCCAAATAATGCAGGGTCTTATTATTATTTATTAAGTTGAATTATAAGCACTGTTTGAATTTAAACATATAATGTCGAAATATTTTAAAATTGCATTATATATATATATATATATATATATATATATACGTGAGTGTGTGTACGTGTGCATATGTGTATGCATATATATGTATATATATATATATATATATATATATATATATATATATATACAAGTGTGTATATATATACTTCTGTATGTATGACTGTGTATGTGTGTGCATCTTTGTTGTGGGTGGATGTGTATACATACGTATATATATATATATATATATATATATATATATATATATATATACGTATATACGTATATATATACACGCACACATCCACCCACAACACAGATGCACACACAAACACGCACTCATACATACATATGCATATATATACACACTTGTATATATACATATATGTATTTAAAATATATATATATACCCAAATATATATATATGCATACAGAGGTGCACAGGCACATACACACGTATATATATATATATATATATATATATATATATATATATATATATATATATATATGTTTATATATATAAATATATATATATATAATAGATGTACCCACTCGTTTATATATATATATATATATATATATATATATATATATATATATATATATATGTGTGTGTGTGTGTGGGTGTGTGTGTGTGTGTGTTTATGTGTGTGTGCATACACCATCGTATAACGATTAAATCACTCTGACTGACGTAAAACATATTAAATTATAATATCTTTAAATTACACGTAATCTCACGCGGTTAATTGTAGCTGAATTTATAATGTATTTGCTAATCAAGCCATAAATTGATTGTGTTGCCCCGATAGAATCTATCGACTGGTATTAATCATGACACTCTGCACTGAAGATTCCCGAAAGGATAAAACACTAGGGTATGTAGGTATTTAATTATTCATGGCAATAATTATGTCAGCTTCTTTAAGACACTCGTTTCTTATCGTTGAGCACTTCCAGTTTAATTAAGTCGGTCAATTAAGCTCTAATGCGTCTCACGATTAGATCACTCTTGCTGACGTCAAAAACATTTTAAAAAATAAAGTGTTCGAATTCAACGTTATTTCACGCGGTAAATAGTAGCCAAATGGATACAGTCTTAGCTAATTAAGCCAGAGATTGCTTGGGTTGTCGGGTTCGAATCTGCACTGAAAATCCCCGAAAAGATTAATCGCTAGTGTATAGAGGTATTTAATAATAATACTTATAATATATATATATATATATATATATATATATATATATATATATATATATATATATATATGTATATATATATATGTATACCCTCATAATAATTATAATATATATATAATCATTATAATATATATATATAAATATATATATATAAATATATATATATATATATATATATAAATATATATATATATACAGAACCATATATACATAAATAAATACATTGATGAGTAGATATGGATACATTAACACCTGGAATATTGAAATATTGTGATTGAACGCTCATACAAAAAGTAAATTTGCAGGTTTATCAATGTGTATTATTGGACGTTCCGAATATCTTCTGACTATCTATACTCGCGAGCACATCTAATTCTATAACACTCTATTTAAGAATTACTCCAACGATTAGCTCCCTGACTATTTGGCAAATTCCGATATCCATGTCTATAAATCTTTTAGCTCCGACACTCTTATTATAGACATGAAAGGAGGAGTAAGAGGAAAAATAGGAAAGAAACACAAACTTGCCGACCTTTATTAGAAACATCGTTCATGAAAGAAAAATAGAATCTTTAAATATGTCATTAAATTTTACCGGACCCGTCACGTTGTAAACCCCCTTGCCAGTCAAGAGAAGTAAAGAGAATATATCGGGTATCTTTATAAACACATTCAACATATCTGTTATTTCTAACCATACATTTTCTATATATTTAAATTATTTAACTCACTTTCGCCTGCAACTTGTGATATGGAGTCTTTTCTGAGTTGCACCCACGTGTCTCGAACACGTGGTTTTCTAACACCTGTTTCGAACATCTCTCTCATCATAACACGTCTAGATTACGCGCTTCTCTGAACACCGATTATGCCTTGAACACGCGTTTCTCTGACCACCGTATCGCCCAAGTGTGTGATTTCTCTCTGCTATCACATAACTTGGCGCAGCTACTTAATTATTTGCATATGTAAGCTAATATTGCTACAAGCTTCAGTTACTTTATTACAACACAATTCTTTTACACTATTTTCTGGCCATTTTAATTAGGTTTACGACAATCGATACAAATGAAAATAACCGCGACAAGAATTAATACATCCACTTACAATTATAATGATGCTCATAGTTTTTAACACCTCTAACAGATATAGGCAATCCCCCAATAAATAATACTGATATAATTGTGCTTAAAAGGGTAGAGTTTTCATTAAGAGAATATTATACCCAGAACACAATATATATTTTATTTTTGTAGCTTAATAAATTATATGCATAAGAAGTCAAAATTTCTGCTTATTAGTTTACGATTTGCAGTAAAGATGTAACTCACAGATGCAATGGTGTAAAACTACACGCCGTTGCCTTCATTCTCACCCAACAAAACTTCATATAATTATTGTGATGTCAAAACATATAATTTTATGAAACGTTAAAGTAGACTGTCCAAAAATAATGTCTACTATTATTCTTGTCGTAATAGGTTATAAAGATCTTCAAATTCATTTTTATAGTTATTGATCTAATACATTCATTACCAAAGATTTACACATTTCTATGGCAGATATTGACGACACGAGATTCAAAAAATTCAATTCGTGACAAGGACGCGCTTAACCCTAAAGATGAGTAATTGGACTTTTTCCATTCACAACAATTTAACCCATCAACATTCACCGGCGATTGGTGAATGTTTAAATATCTGATGCAATTGATATAACACAGTTAGGAGACAGGTTCGTCGATATGAGAATGGCAACAGTGATGTGAGTGACAAAGCGTTCACCAAACATTTATGACCAAGGCAACAAAATATGCTACATTCGAATATTTCTAGCATAACACTAACTCACTATCAAATGTCAAGTATCTATATTATTTAAACATGATAGAAACCCACGATTTTTTTTCCAAGAAATAAAAGAAAATTTTAAAAATAATCAAAACAAGAGACGCAAAAAGCGTCGGTATTTTTTTTATCTATTAATAATAAAAATAAAAGAATACATCGCTTTTTTTATTCGTTAAAAACGATCAGATGGCAAAAATGTTGCTGGCTATAATTACATGTTATATTAAGTACCACACCTACACGGAAGATATCACTAGATGTAAGAGAGCTTTTTACTCCATCAGTTTTTCTCCCAGAACTTCTAGACACTGGAACTCGCTTCCAAGTCCTTTCTTCCCCAAATATACTTACATGCTTAAGTTTGCGTATAATTTGAACATACATCTTGCTTTCCAGTTCCAAACATAGTGTCCCTGTAGGATATGTCCCTGATATTAGCCCCTAAATCAAAGTAGCAATGTGTCTTGTTTGGGGTAAAACTATAATTTTATTTTTAAAAGTTCATCCACATACTATTTTATCAGTAACTTTGGATCGAAAGGATAACATAACTCATAGTTAGAACACTTTATCATTGCTGATGGGTATACACATTATTTGTTTGTTCCGGCTGGTAGTTTACAAGAAATGATCAGAAATATTAATACTAATAAAATCCGATGTAACAATGTGTGCACCAACCATATGCCAACAATTTAAGTCCGTTGCGCCATATCACAACAACAGTTTAAACATTTCGGACAGCACTTTCCGAGAAGGAGTGGATGCGACAAACACATGGGCAGCTGCCAGGCATTCTCAAATACATACATTGGTTAATGTTATGAAAAAATTATTGCTTTTCACCATGACGTCATTCACGTGGCATAAAATGTGGCGAGATAAAAATAAAACAGTCTTTCAATTTCACATGTAGATATCAAAACCGCTGATCAGTAGACTTATTCCATAAAGCTAAATGTGGATACAGATGTTAAATAAAAAAATACGTAATATCCAACCAAATAATCTTTGTGTATATAAAATTATCTCGCTAATTTAAATCAAAGATTATCTTAAACACCCCCACACACATTATATATATATATATATATGTATATATATATATATATATATATATATATATATATATATATATTAACCTGAACGTCTGTGGCTGTGTCTGGTCACGAATAGGCTCCTATATGGTTGACTATTATAGAAAACTGAGCCCATATAATGATAGAAGATATATCGAGACATAGGAATGGATATGTTCAATCTGGCAAAATGATGATTCATTAAAATTGTGGGGTCTGCGTATGTACCTAGTCCAGAAAGTATGGAAATAAAAAATAAAAAAAAAACGTTTACAAATATTTTTGATATAGATGTACATAAGAATACTTTGATAAGTTTCGTTTAAATTTATTAGGGATGGTATAATGCAATTGTGGGGCCTGCGTTAGCGCCTGCGGCCCACAGAATGGAAATAGGCACACACTTTAATAAAGACAGTTCATATTTATCTGCGTAAGTATACCTTGATAATTATGTTTCAGTTTGAAGATATGTGGTATAATAAAATTACGGGGTGTTCTTCCGCGCCTGACCTCCATAGAATGGAAATATGTCACAAATGTTAACAAGGTTTTTAAATATAGATCCACAGAATATTGTGATAAGTGTTTCAGTGTGAACAGGTATTGTACAGTAAAATATGGGGTTTATCTATTTTATTTTTAATTTCCTCATATTTTGTATTGGTTTTGATACCCCCCAAATTCGAAGCTATCTCTTTACAACTCTTCCTTAACATAACCTATCATACTTTCCATTTTCTGTAGCCTGTTCTTGAAACCAGTCAACGACGAGTACTTTTGCTAGTAAATATATATATATATATATATATATATATATATATATATATATATATATATATATATATATATATATATAAATAAAGGCATTACAATTATCGTGTCCCTGCGCGAGCAAGTGCAATATTAAATATTTATATTAATATATCAATTAATTTCCACATACAGAATTTGATCGAAACTAAATAACATCGAATGCCTATCAGCACGTAAACTGAATTTAATCAATTTTCAATTGCAATAAAAATGTTAATGTAAATGTATATAAAATTCATCATTAAAATATTAGTTAAGCTAAGGCAAGAAACATAAAGCGCAATATAATTACATGTATTGCCATCAGCCACAGAGATATTAAAATCAAACAAAAATAGGTGTCTCCTCATCAATTAAACAATTATTATAATTTTACAAACAAGCCATGCAGACAATAGGGCAATATAATTATTTGCTAAATTTCTTCATGTCAATTATTATTTTTTCTTTTAATACTTATTCAAACATAAGTAAATCTGTTAGATTTCAATAATTTTATTATCATAGTAAAATACCAATACTTCTATAATATAGTAACTAAGCAGCCATAAATTACGTAATTTATTGACGTTTTATTTAAGGAATTTACACAAAACTATAGAGTATGCAGCATTACATTATGATTCGTTGTCTTAACGACATTTTAGCAACTCCATTTTGTATAAGGTTATTTTAATAACGTCTGCCAATGCGAACCGACTATTGGAGAATATGTTTATAAAATATGCTTATTGTTCAATCACAACTCTAGGGAAGGGTATATAACTACTTCACTCCGTTGCTCCGGATCCAATAACTGTATTTCCAATAGATATCCCGTAGAGTCAGATGCAGCTATTTACACGCAGTGAATACAAAACATATATTGGAGTATAGGATGTGATGAACAAAATGTCAGAATTTCCTTTAATAATAAAGGTTTCTCGTCTCTAACGCGATTGAAGTACAGCGATCGCGATAGCAGGTACAATCACATTATTACTCCAGTTTTCTAACATTGTCCGCCATGCAGATAACCCATCATGTTCAAATTATGTTAATAATAATTTGTAAACACCATGATATCTTTTACATTGATCTATCAATATATTTATGTATACCTATCTATCAACTGTTTTCTGTCTTTCTCTCTCTCTCTTTCTCTCTTTCTCTCTCTCTCTCTCTCTCTCTATATATATATATATATATATATATATATATATTAAAATATAATTTTCGTTCAAATATAATTATCTACTGACACATATAATTATCCACTGATACGTGTTCGTCCTCTACGACTCATCAGAGAGGCTGAATCTAGCGAGATTCGAAATCGAGACCAAGCTTTCCAATACACAATTTCTTTCGTTTGGGTCGTTTGCAAAAACTACACCGAAATTCTTCTTTGATGTTAAGCTGTCACAACGAATATTTCAGATTATTATCGATTCGAAACTAACCTATATATATATATATATATATATATATATATATATATATATATATATATATATATATATATATATATATATATATATATATATATATTGAACACAGTAAACGACTGGTACTTTTGCTAGTGTATATATATATATATATATATATATATATATATATATATATACACTAGCAAAAGTACCCGTCGTTGACTGTGTTCAAAAGCAGCCTGCAGAAAATGGACTCTGATTTATTAAAGTATTGTAGGTTTTCAAAAGGAAGGGTTGTAAAGAGATAGCTTCGAGTTTGGGAGTATCAAAACCAAAGCAAAATATGATGAAAGTAAATAATAATCATAGTATTAATAATATGAATGGAAGAATGAAATAATATGGTTTATAATAAACCGATGGGCATGATCTTGATAGTGGGCATGATAAGAACCGGTGTTATCATATAATTTGCGGTATGTTTATTAGTCAAAGTAAACATGAAAATAAATTTAAAAAATGAAAATAATTGTAGATTTATTATGATGATGAGACATTTGATAAACTTAGTTAATTAAAAATAAAATAATCGAATTTTAGTTTTTACACTTTAGGAAATATGATAAGGTTTTAGCCATTAAAAATAGTACATCAAATGCTTGATAGAACGTCAACTAAATAAAATGGAAATGTAAATAAATTACAAAATGAAAGCTAAAATATAGATTATTTAGTATAAATGCTTGATAGTGATGACAAACTAAGAAATGAGATTTAATAAAAACGTGATGCACCCGTTAATATAGGAGTCAATTATAAAATATAAATTATATATATTATAAACTGCCAATCTGGCATCGGTTGAAATCAGTGGCTCTCGGCTTGGGAACGCTTCATGTTTTTACAAGCTTCTCGGTTTGGCCTCTACTCCTGACCTAAATTGGAACACGTATATCAAATGCATTGCCAAGGTCATCGGAAAAATTGTGGGATCATTCTACGGCCCCAGTACATATCTCATTCCTGATACAATTATCTACCTATATAAAAGCCAGGTAGGGCCAACGATAGCTTACTGTTGCCACACCTTGGCAGGAGATGCAAGAAGCAGCTTATTCTGCCTTGACAACGCGCAAAATAGTCTTTGAAGCTTAGGACGGTGCCCTTTTTCTTTCCTGCAACCTCGTTTCCACGGAGGGGGCGTTACGAGCCTATCTCTGCTTTGTCGTTATTTTCATGACTAGTGCTAAGCTGAGCTTCAATCTATGGTCCCGCTACGCCGAACTTTCACGAAAAACATTCGTCTACCCAAAACCATTATTAATAATTTTTCACACTTTTTATCTGTTCCTACACGTTAATGTAGATTCCATGAACGAAGCGTCCTTCATAAAACTGAACGCCTGTGAAACACTCTTCGTGGCCTGCTTTCCGAATGACTGTAAGTAGATTGTCTTTATGGCTAACATGAAAAGGTTCTTGATGAACCGTCCCCCTAAATAATCCCATTTACAAAATTCGCACTACTAATGTTTATTATGCTATAATCACATTGACGTATGTATACCCATTAACTCTGACTCTCGAGTGTTCTGAAGGTGTTGATAATTGGTGATTCTAGTGTAAAAATAAAATAAAATTACATTTTATTCTAATAAGTCTAAATTTAAATATTACAGTATTAAATATTAAACATCTATAAAAAACGAAAGTAATATGAAAAGATGTTTGTAGTACCAAGTAGATACTACGAAATGAAGTAGGAGTTGTGAACTGTATATTAATTGTATATTAAACATAACAAATAAACTGGGTAGCTCCCAGCAGCAAAGAAATGTTAATAACTAAGGGGAAAATATAGAAAGATTACATATAAGATTGGTAAAGTAGGAAACGAAGATTAGGTGGAACAATATGTTTAACAGTTTCTTATTTTGCAATTTTTGTTAGAGAAGTATGGATGAGGCTATAGGTAGAATGTTATATATAGCTTATAAAAATAACACAGCATATATGCATCGGAGACAATCCAGTTCCAAAATCCAGGACTGAAAATCAGCGAGACGGGAAAGCGGATCAAATACACGAAAATGTCCCGAGAGATCCAAAAGATCTGGAAGATGAAGAATGACAAGATAACACAATTAATATTTTTACATAGGCATAACCACTTATCAAGGGCAATATACCATTCGAGGAGAAGGGTTAAGAGTGGGCAGTAGTCAATTGGGCAATATAGTTGTCGTTAGTAATGGAAATTCGGTAAATTTGTCTACTTAAGTGGAATGGCTCATCAAAAACTTGTTTACGTTGGACTTGAAGGCAACCAGGTTATAGTAAGCTGGAAAGAAGGAACACCGAAGGCTATTTCACAGGTGTGCAGTTCTAAGACGACGCTTTATTCGTTTAGGTTTAGGCATAGATAAAGAGTGGGTGGAAATATTGATAGGTTTTCAGTTGGACGAGTGTTTCTTGTGAAAGTTTGGCGAGGAGGGACCATAGATTGGAGCTCCTTCGAACACTTTCCATTGAAAATAACGATAAAGCAGAGACTAACTCGCAACATATCTTCTGTGGGATAGAGGTTGCAGCGAAGAGAAACGGGCATATCTAACGAGGCTACAGAGTCTATTTTGAACACTATCAAGAAATAACAAGTCCTGTCTAGCTGCTTCTGTTCAGATTTGACACCAGTACTCTATCCTTGGACGTACCTGGTTATTATATAGATGTAGAATTGCCTCAGCAGTAAGATATTTACTGGATCGATAGAAGGATCTTACCATTTCCTAGCGGTCTATGCAACAGATGCGATGTATGTTTTCCATTTAAAATACTTAGAAAATGTCAAGCCCAGAAGTTTGCCCAACCTTGAGGCTTCCCCAAGACGAGAGCAATTCATTTCAATTAATGCCAGATGGGAAACTTAACGTTGATGATGTATAGATAGAAGCTTCGTTTTAGATGCATTAAATGTAACCAGCACTCCCTTTCCCCGATTGCACCATTGTATTATGAGCATTAGAAACAATACCGGAAACTATGGAAAAAGAATGCGAGTAATTAGTATGAGATGAACACCTCAAAATATAGAACCGAAAAAAAAAATAATGAAAACTGCAGAAATATTAAGGGATACACTTTAATGCGGAGATTAATGCACATGAGCCACAGACACAAACTGAACATAAAACACAACGGGAAGATAACATGTGATCATAAAATTATAACTGTATTATTTTGAAGTAAAACTTCTATGTGCCTCTGTCACGTGTCCTCTTGTTTTGTCACGATAAATTGGTACCACACCAAATAAATGAAGAGTGTCAGGCAAGATGTTAAGATCGAAGAGAGAAAGTACTAGCAAGACATCCGTGGGATTAGTGCAAAGAGGACTGATTCATTGAAGAGGATTCGTGACACGCAAATTTCTGTGAAGACCAATGGTCGGTGCCAAGGAAAAAAACAAACAATAGAAAGCAGCTGCAGGGAAAACGCAAATTCAGATGTCAAATTTATCCAAAGTTGAGACTACTTTAAATATGATGAAAGTTGTTGTAAATCAGATCCCAGATGACACCACAACATGATCTCAAACACAAATCGTTGATGATGACTTGTGTGTGAATACTAATAATACTAATACTACTACTACTACTAATAATAATAATAAACATAATAATAATAATAACTATAATAATAATAATAACAGTTGTTGTTGTTGTTATTATTATTATTATTATTATTATTATTATTATTAGCAGTAGCAGCAGCAGCAGCAGCAGAACCAGTGAAAATTCCAAAAATGTGCGACAAGGAATGCAATTACCTAAAGCGTTTGGATGAAGCTGATAGTTTTCCTGCATTGCACATAAATTTATTTCTGGAACAGCGCACCTTATATCAAGCAATAAATAGGAGTTTACCAATTGTTTTATCCTAATACTGAACAGTGTATTTTAAATACATAACTGACTCATATGACATAAATGACTATGTGCTCTTGAATATTCCAAAGAAATATTGTGCTACATAATTCCATACAACTAATAAAATCACTATATAAAATATTACCCTGAATTTACTCACTCTATCAAGCAGTTTATAGTTTAGTCTGTTAGATTGAAAATGTTCTCTTTTAACGCAATTATTTGCTAACATTTTCTTCTTTGAAGAATAGCTGTATGTCGGAATTACCACGAGTTTCACTTAATTTTAAAACAATGATTATAGAATATTTAAAATACTTGAAAACAAGACACCATAAGCGTGAGGTCACTCTCATATACATGATATAAATTATATTTATGATAGCAAGGATGCTTTTCAAAGATATATTGTTGTAATTTGGCGTTTTCTTTAGCAGTTGTAAAGTCGGATTTTGCTTATTAAAGTGTAACGTAGTGATTCATGAATAACGAATAAACAGAGTCAATATATATTATTATTTATTTATTTCCTGACTATCCTCATCTTTTTATAGTTGGTGTTTAACAATATTTCGGCCAACTATTCCTCTGACCGTTGTCAGGTTGTTAACTGCGGCAAAAGAGGAATACTGAATCTTTAACCGTATCCTCAGTAATTACTGCCTTCCATAATTGTTGTCGTGTAACCGCCTTTTGGCAACATATTCGTCCGGCCAACTTGGGGTAGGATTTAACACCTATCTTCCGAAAATGCTCACCTTCACTTGTAGAAATTCAACGCCTCTGAGCACCGCGCTATGAGCCCAAATTATTAAAAAAAAACAGATGGAGGATAAGTGTTTGCAAATATATAAATAATAAAATATATTAAGTAATAATCTTAAAAGAATTTACAATAATAAAATGAAGCATAATCTAATATAGATAATTAATACGGCTAGGACAACAGCATATTTTCTCATTGTTTGGACTCAGAAGTATGATATCATGTATGACTTTAAACAGAGTGATGTGTTTCTCGCTTGATTAATTGTGTGTAGCTGTGCCAGATATATACACGAGAGTGAAAACAATGAAAATAATGTTCTGTTGAGATAACCCTAATAATTATATACATCCTATTAAAGCATGGTTTCCAGCTAGTACGTACAGTCATAGCACAATTCATCAAAGGGGTTAAAAAAGATCGGTGCATGAATATTATTAGATTTGGGTTGTCCAGTTTTTTCGCCATTATAATCTCTGTGAATATCTTCCACGTCTAATAAGATTTTGCTGAACAGACCGCGAAATGTGGCTTCAACTCTCAGGGTGAAAGTTCCGCGATGGAAACAATTTATTACTTAATCTATGTTAATACCTCTTGAAGCATTTTCCAACGTAATAAAGAAACGCGATAAGGTGAGAATATTACCAGCCCTCCGATTAGAAAGGCGACCCGGTGGGAAATAACTTTAGCTTTTTCATCAAATCATCTGACGAAGCTAATCTAATTGGACACTTTCCCCCGCTATCAAAATCTTAAATATATTATTTGTATATATGATATTTTTGGTTTTTTTTTATTTTGTTTCTCAAGATAGGTACAGAAGGCAAAATGATTATTTTTTTAGAAAGATACTGTTGCGTAAGGCTTAATTAAAAGAACGGAAAACTAAGAGACATTTATCCATTACAGGGGATGATAAAGAATCGTCTGCGCTGTACAGAAAAGTATCTAACATAAAATGAAATGCACTGAGGCGAATTCAACTGTCCAGCTTCATGTTGCCAATGATTCCTCATTAGTAGTATGATATGTATATATATATATATATATATATATATATATATATATATATATATATATATATATATATATATATACATATGTATATATACATATATATATATATACATATATATATATTTTTTTTTTTTACATAGGCGTCACCACATTATCAAGGCCCAGAGGCCACTAAATGATAAGGGTTAAAGCGTGTACAGTAGCAATTGGACAATATAGTAATCATTAGTAATGAAAATTTGGTAAATTTGATAACTTATATGGAACGGCTCATCAAGAACTTATTTACTTTAGACTTGAACACAACCATATTGTACTCAGCCGGAAAGCAGGAAAACGGAAGACAATTCCATAGGCGTGCAGTTCTAAGAAAGAAGCTTTGTTCATGGAATCTACGTTTAGGTTTAGGCACATATAAAGAGTGGGGGAAATTATTGATAGTGTTTACAGCTAGACGAGTGTTTCTTGTGAAAGTTTGGCGAGGGGGGACCATAGATTGAAGCTCAGTCGAACACTTTCCATGAAAATAACGATACATCAGAGACAAACTCGCAACATCTCTTCTGTGAGATAGAGGTTGCAGCGAAGAGAAAAGGACATCTCCTACGAGGCTACGAAGTCTATTTTGAACTCTATAAAGGCAGGACAAGTCCTTTCTTTCAGCTCCTGCCCAGATGTGGCAACAGTATTCCATCTTTGGACGTACCTCGCTCTTATATAGATAGAGAATAGCATCAGCAGTGAGATATTTACCGGATCGATAGAAAGATCCCACTCTTTTCCAAGCAGCCTTGACAACGGATTTGATGTACATGTTCCATTTAAAATCAGGAGTAATGGTCAAGCCCAGAAGCTTGTCAAAACTTGAGGCCTCCTGAAGACGAGAGCCATTCATTTCAATTGATGCCAAATGTGGATTAGAATGTTGATGATGTAAAGAGAGAAGCTTGGTTTTAGATGCATTAAAAGTAACCAGCAACTCCTTTCCCAATTGTACTACGTGCTCTACATAAGAGGAGAGAGAATTGGAGAGAACTTGGTCGTTTACTGTCTTAGATGTGCAACCATAAATGGTAGTGTCGTCACCATAAATGTCTACAAATGATGTAAGGATGTGATTTGGAAGATCATTAATGTAGATCAGGAAAAGAGTTGGCCCCAGGATGGACCCTGAGGGACACCGGCATTAATACTGTGAGCTTCTGATTTTTGCCCCTCAACTACTACTCTTATGAACCTATCAGAAAGAAATGATTAAATAATTGAGAAGAGATTTCCAGCTATACCATAACTAGCGATCTTATGAAGTAAACCTTTATGCCATACCCTATCAAAGGCTTTAGATATGTCAAGAGCAATTGCCCAAGAAAGATTGCAACAGTCGAGAGATTTGCTAATCCTATGCGATATAACTGTAAGCACATCTGCTGTAGATCTAGCAGAACGGAAACCATATTGAGTGTCACTAAGAAGGTTATTTTTGTTGAGATGGTTGATTACTTCTGTATTTAACACAGCTTCTTGCAATTTACTCATGACGCACAGGAGACTTATTGGCCTGTACTGAGAGGGGGATGAGCGATCACCTGAATTCTTAAATACAGGGCATACTGATGAGATTTTCCGGGGAGATGGGAAACTATTCTCCTTAAGACAACGTTTAAACAGTTTTGTAAGTATAGGCGCTAGTTCAGGTTGATGTTTGTTGAGTACTATAATTGGAATACCGTCAGGGCCAGTTGCTTTACTGGAATCAAGGTTTTTGATTAGCTTGGCAACATCACGTACAGATATACGTATATCACATAGCGTGTTTTCTGATACAGGTGGAAATATTGGGGGTTGGCGGCCTTGGTCGCAAAGGGTAGAATTAGCTGTAAAGTTCTTGACAAAGTGTTTGGCTTTGTCTGATGCTGACGAGATTACCTCAGGTCCATTAATAATAGTTGGGATGGAGCGCATGCTTCTGTTCAGGATTCTGTTTGCTATTTGCCAAAACTGGTGGGAACCAAGCCGCTGCTCAGCTACTTTGGACTTAACAGATTGAGCTTACAACTCTATTGCGCTCCTTATTACTTTCTTACAATGATTGCTGGCAGTCCTGAAAACGGCTTTAGTTTCCATACATCTATTACGTTTTAAGCAGTGGAAAAAGTTATTTCTGTGCGCAATGGCAGCTGCACATTCTGGAGAGAGCCATGGCTGGCTGTTATGTTTTTACTGAAAATTTTTAGAGGGAATGAAATGGTCAATACCTACAATTTACCATTCAGTAAGGTCTACCACTATAGAGTACACATCCGTTTTAAACATGGAATGCAGAGGTAGATCAGATATAAATGTACGGAAGCTACCCTAGTCAGCCTTAGTGTATCGATATACTGTACAATGGAGAGGTACGTCTGGGGACTTATTACATTTCATTTTTATCTTAATTGATACAACAGAGTGGTCGGAAGATCCCAGAGGCAACAGAACAGAAACTGAACATAGTTCAGGGCAAGTTGTGAGAAAAAGGTCTAGTAGGCTAGGATACTGGCCGTCATTGTCGGGCACGCGGGTGGGTTCCTGAACAATCTGAGTGAGGTCATAGGAAATGGAGAAATCCTGACAGAACCTCCTCTCATCATCGGTCTTGTTTGAGTGGGTCAACCATTCGACGTTGTGAACATTGAAGTCGCAACATACGTGAATGTTAGCTGAAGGATAAGCAGATAGGACTTGGTCGATTTTCTCAGATATGCTTTGAAAGATAGAAACTCCGCTGTTGTGGGGATGTATATATATGCATATATATATATATATATATATATATATATATATATATATATATATATATATATATATATATATATATATATATATATATATACAGTGGACCCCGGAATGCAGCATTAATATGTAAATAGTAACAAAATACATACGTCATAAGCAGTATGGCATATATAGGTGGGTGTATGCATATAGATGTATGTATATATATATATATATATATATATATATATATATATATATGTGTGTGTGTGTGTGTGTATATATATATATGTACATATGCATATATATACATGCATATGCATATATACGCATATATATACGCATATATACACGCATATATATAAATATATATATATATATATATATATATACATGCGTATACAGTGCCCCCCTAGATACATTAATAATTAATCAGTAACAAAATAGAGTACAACATATAATACACATTTACATAATCAAATAACATCATCAATCACAACGTAAGGCTGTGCAAATAACGTAACCTATATATATATATATGTGCATTATTGTGTACACATAGTTATATTTATATATATAAAAAAAGAAGTAGAACGGCCACCTAAAACCACACACCTAGCTCTAAAACAGATCCTTTGTTTGATAAAATGTATGCCCATTGGCTGGTAGGAAGGGGCGCGGTGGATACTAGAAAGCTGAGTGGCCAACTAGTAATCCTCAACATGTATAAAAACAAGAAGCAACGACAGAATTCGCGCATAAGCGTGACGAATCCTATAGTTGGATGAAATGCAGAGTATTCAGTGTAGCTCTATCGCCATATATATTTTATACATTACTAACTAGCTCTACCAACGTATTGAACACTTTTGAAGTAAATACTTAACGTTTACGCATACATCTATACTTTCGTATAGTAAATTCATGTGAATAAATAAAATAGTTATACTTAGCTCCTAAAAGAGTCGAGCACTTTCAAAAGAATTTATTTCACCACATTAAAAATAGATATGGAAAGAGTTAATTTCGAAACATCGCTAAAAAACATCCCCACACCCAGCAAGCATAGCTATATTATTAAATTAATCCATAAACAGATGAACCAATACGCCGAATGCGATGGCGAGCAAATTTCTTCCTTAAAAAATGAAAACGTAAACAAAAAAGAATCCTATGGTTTTAAAACCCTTAAAAATGCGAAAACGGTAGACCTCTTGATAAACTTTGAAAATGACCTTTTAAACGTAATTAAAAACCTAGAATTCCACAATCAACCTAACAATATCCAACGGAAACTACACAAAATCGTTAGAAACATAAACACCTCTAATAAAATCTTTGTAAAAGCAGATAAAACAAGACACTTTTATAAAATAGATAAGCAAGAATGTAACAAACTAATCACAGAAAACATTACAAAAACTACAAAAAACTAGACACAAACAAATGCGATTACATAGATATAATAAATACTGAAAGTAAACAAATTACCGATAAACTAAAAATTAACGATAAATTTGGCAAATTAAAACCTAGATAGTCATATATTCTGCTTAAAGACCACAAACGGGACTTTAATAATAATCCCAGCACCCGCCTGATAAACCCAACCAAACCAGAAATAGGTAGAATTAGCAAAACTATACTTTCTAGAGTAAACAAACAAATCAAACAGGACCTAGAACTTTACCAGTGAGCAAATACTACCGAAGCAATCACCTGGTTTAAAAATATAGAAAACAAAGGTAAATGTACGTTCATACAGTTTTACATCATAGACTTTTATCCATCGATATCCGAATAACTTTTTAACATTGCCCTAGAATTTGCCGAGGTATACACTGATATATCCTCAGAAGAAATCAACATAATTAAAAAATGTAGAAAATCAGTTCTAATAAATAACAATAACCAATGGATAAAAAATAAAATGAAAAATTCATTCGATTTGGCGATGGGTGCCAGAGACTCTGAAGAGGCATCAGATCTTGTGGGATTATTCATTCTATATACCCTCACAAGCATACTCGATACTACGGATATCGGCCTATATAGAGATGACGGACTAGCTATAATAAAAAAACTCCAACAAAGTCAAGGGAGAAAACTTTAAGAAAATCATACACAAAGAAATGAAAAAATTAGGCCTAAAAGCGGACATATCAGCTAACATAAAAATAACAAACTTCCTGGACGTCACGTTAAACTTAGATAAAAACACATATGAACCATACTTAAAAGATAACGCTACTCCAATTTACGTAAACCCTAAGTCCAACCACCCACCATCAATTATAAAACATATTCCTAACTCGATCGTAAGTAGACTCATTAATAACTCAAGCGATGAAAATGCATTTAACAGGTCATCCAATATTTACGAAACAGCCCTAACAAACAGTGGATACAAAAATATAGATATCAAATATAAACAACAAAACACGAACATAATAAAATTAAAAACAGAAGAAAAAGAACTCTAATTTTGTATACGGCCCCATACAATCAAATGTTAAATAAAAAAATTGGCAAGAAATTTATAGATCTTATTGAAAAACACTTTCCCGCAACCAACCCCTTACACAAAATCTTCAATAAAAATACCTTGAAGTTATCTTACAGTCGTTGCGAAAATTTTGATATGATAATTAAGGCACATAATAACAAAATACTAAATGAAAACAATGTAAACTACAACAAAATAAACAATAAAAAAGTAGACACCAGGACAGAAATAAAAACAACACTAGCAAAAATAATAATAATAATAATAATAATAATAATAATAATAATAATAATAATAATAATAATAATAACAACAAACCAACCCCGGGCAAGTACAACCATAACATAAATAAAAATACAAATAACGAACAAGATAAATTCAATTGTAGACACCGCACACTTTTCCCAGTCCAAAACAAATGTCTAACAAAAACCGTAGTCTATCAAGCAACAATATTTGCAAAAGAAAACCCGAATAACAAAAAATATTACATAGGCATGACTTCCTTAGATTTCAAAACCCGATACTATGACCACAAAAGCACATTCAAAAATAAAAATCACGGTATAAAAACAACACTAGCGAATAAATACTGGGAACTCAAAGAAAGCGGACAGTCGCCGGTAGTCGAATGGAAAATGATAAGACAAGCTACCACATGCAGACATTTAGACGACCCATGTAAATTATGCCTCCATGAAAAATGTTCTATCCTGTACTTTAAAGAACCTTAAAATCTATTAAACTGTAGGCGGGAAATAGCAAACAACCGTGTTCACAAAATAAAACTTACTCTAGGATAGCGATACAAAATAGCTTTAAAACTAACAATAACAATAGAAAACAAACAAAAAAAATAAATTAAATAAACATGAATATACATAAACGATCACACGCATATATGTATATATATATATATATATATATATATATATATATATATATATATGTGCATTATTGTGTACACATAGGTATATTTATATGTATATAAAAAAAGAAGCAGAACGGCCACCTAAAACCACTAACCTAGCTCTAAAACAGATCCTTTGTTTGATAAAAGGCATGCCCATTGGCTGGTAGGAAGGGGCGCGGTGGATACTAGAAAGCTGAGTGGCCAACTAGTAATCCTCAACATGTATAAAAACAAGAAGCAACGACAGAATTCGCGCATAAGCGTGACGAATCCTATAGTTGGATGAAACGCAGAATATTCAGTGTAGCTTAATCGCCATGTATATTTTATAAATTACTAACTATATGTATATATATATTTATATATGTATATATATGTATATATATATATATTTATATATATATGTATATATATATATTTATATATATATGTATATATATGTATATATATATATTTATATAAATATGTATATATATTTATTTATATATATGTATATATATATTTATATTTATATATATATGTATATATATATGTATATATATATATATATATATATATATATATATATATATATATATATATATATATATATACATATTTAAAAGAGGGTATCCATCAACAATTGTGTGTTTAGTAGCCTTTCATCATATTTTTATTTTAAAATATTTTTATAGCTTAGGTTCGACCTCTTCAGATCATTTCGTAATATATATGTATTTTTTTAATGGGAGTTTCAAATTTATTTTTACATCTGTTGATACTAAATGTGTTTTTCAGAGTGGCGTGGTCTCCGACATTCTGCCCCTAACAGTAAGTGTTGGTAGCGTCCGGTCTGAGTTAATTTAAAAGAGGGGGCTTTTGGCCCATTTGGCGAAGGTTTTGGTTGTTATTTTATGACTTTCTTTCACCATGTATA
The DNA here is from genome assembly GCF_053919585.1 of Euprymna scolopes. NCBI lineage: Eukaryota > Metazoa > Mollusca > Cephalopoda > Sepiida > Sepiolidae > Euprymna > Euprymna scolopes. The sequence goes on from NC_136508.1 coordinate 16,780,118, forward strand.
GCACACACTCACCCACAATCACACACACACATACATATACATAACTGCACATATACACATGCACACGTATACGTATGCAGGCATATACACCTATACACATGCACACACATAGAAATATATGTAGGAGCATACATATATACATACCCATCTGCACACTCACACGCATCCACCCACTAACATATCACACACATATTGGTTACATTTTTTTTCGAATCAACACACATGCATACATGTACTTATTGATCCAAACATAATTGCACGCATACACACGAGTAAGATTGAGAATAGGTAGGAGAGGATATATATACACACACACGCACATAGGCACACACACATATATATATAATGTATATGTATATATATACATACATGTATGCACATACACACTCACATACAGCCGCATACTATGCAGGCACACACATACATATACACATGCATATATATAGAAACACATGCAGGAGCTCACACATACGCATACATCAATACACATACATCCACACACGAATAAATTTACCCGCCGATATATATATATATATATATATATATATATATATATATATATATATATATATATATATATATATATATATACACGCACACACATACAGATGCGTATACAATTACCCACCCATATATCTATATATATATGGACACACGCTCAATCATACACACACATATCGATACACCCTTAACTTACATATATATTGGTTGAAGTTTTCTTTCTTTCCTAATTAAAGCCCATATGCATACATGTATTCAGTCACCCAAACATAAGTACACAAACAAACAGGATGGAGGATAGATAACAGATGATATATATACACATACGCACGTATACAAAATCACACACATACACGCATAGATACACACCCACACATATATGCACACATATGTGTGTGCATACTCATACACATACATACGTATACTTTCTAATAGTTTGTTTAGTTTAGCGAAATGATATTATACTGGATCTGGATGCGCTCACCCATGAAAGTGTGCGCGTGCTTTATTGTGCTTGTTTTGTTTCGCGGTTGAGGATGCACATTTACCTAAGTATGCATGCGTGTAAGTGTATTTTGTGTTTTGCCTATTTACGTGTATAATTATTGGGAGATGTTTAAGGCGGGGTTGAACTTTGCTATGAAGTTTTTTTCGTGTGTTAGTAAGTAGTAGTTGTCAGGTTTGAAGATGGCATTATCTCGATTCTGCCTCCACTGCATGTGTGTATATGTTGTGATATGTTTCCGAGATTTTGTATGTTGGATAGGTGCAGGTCTACTCTATTACTAAGGTTTTTGTGGCGCCTATGTAGGATTTATCGCATGCTGCACATTTTATTACATAGATCACGTTTTTTGAGATGCAATCTATTGTGTTTTTTTAAATTTTGAATGTGTCCATGAAAATTCTGGGTTGTGTGTGTTTTATCTGGAGACGTATGTTACGATTTGCTCTTTGTTTTGTTCTTTAGATGTTCTCAAATCTTTTTCTGGTATATTTATCGCAAGTTGAATCCTTTGTCTATAAGTTGTAGTGAGTATATTCTTTTTCTTAGATTTATTCGTAGTTCCTTGAGTCGGATTGTCCGAAGGTTATTGTCCGTGATTTTTCTGATACTCCCTGTTACGCAAAACGCTCGACGACTTTTAAATAAAAACTGAAATTATCTCCCTTTAATAGTAGAAACATTAACACAACTTCTATCTATCTGCGTCTACTGAAAATTTTCCCTAATATCTGTTTACTTAATTATACATACGGAATACGCCATGACTTAAATGTACCTCCAGTTATAGCCTTACTGTACTGCACTTACATCTTACCCCTCGTAAATCTAAGTATGCAGTGACTGGGTAAAATTCTTAGATCAATTCCTAATACCTACTCACACGATAACGTTATCCTGTACCTAAACTAACATAAAGTTATTAAAAAATGGAAAAACCTAAAGGTGAAAATCTTGGTCCGCACTAACGCCTTTCTAAGAAGCATGCTCACATTACTGCTTCCACTGAATGCCCCTAAATCACTTTGAGGAGTGTAACTATTCATTAGATATATAACCTCTACAAACTAACCGTGTAACATTAACTAACCACGCGGGGTCGGACAAATACCTGGACTAAGACCCAGGCGCGGAGCAAACCCTCTCAGGGCTGATGGACTCAGTAGATCTTCCCATATCACTTGTCTAGGAGAAGGAAACCTCTGAAACTAAAACCAAAGGGGAGGGAGGCCTCTCCAGTCTTGGATGACAACCTTCCTTGAGCTGGTGACTCACACAAATTACCGGTCTGCTAACCTAACTTGCTTAAGGAGTAGATAGGGTGTGTCTATCGCCAGGATTCCATACCCCCTTGCCTATTATTTAGGCGCGGATACATTATCACAGTGAATCGGCAAAACACTTAGTGGTAGATCTTGTTTCTTGTCTAGGGCAATGAATGCAGTTTCCCCACTCCAAACACATCCCTCCCTCAAAACTGGACACTTGGCTGTGCTTGAGTACCATAAATGCATGTGCAATTAGATTGGGGTGACCTTTTCTGATGGGTTTAGGATACCGGATTGAGAGTTCCTGGCTGCGGTTTCCGACTGGTAGTCCAGGAACCCTAACTCTTTGATATCGCTAAAAGCGGCTGCTCAATCAATAATTGTATAATATCGGGTGTTTGTAGTGCCATGTCGCGCCTGGAAAGTGACCCTGAACTCATCCCCGATGGTATTTCCTGAGGGCACAGTCCTAGTTGAATAAAGGTCAGCTAATGGTCTACTTGTGTTCCATGTCTGATTCTTGTTCAGCCGCTCTTACCTTACTGAAATTAAAAAAAAAACATAATGAAAGTACAATAGAGGCGTGTATTCACTAACATCCCTGGGCTTATAACTAATTTAGCTGATGTTGAAGCATTTATCCTAAAAATACCCTGGATACCTTAGTACTAAGCGAAACTAACCTACACTCCTCAAACCTCCCTAACTACTTTAACATGCCTGGCTATCTCCCACTCTGCCGTAAGGACTCTGATAGACATATGCACGGACAGAGTCTATATTCGTAAACAACCTCCCCCTGACTAGGGAAACAAACCTAGAAACGGACGATGTCCTTAAGACTAAACATACAACATAACATTAGCTACTTTAATTTTATCTACCGCTCTCCCTCGACCCAGGACTGCACCATAATAAACAAAGTCTCTGACAGCATAGACACAGCACTCTCCCTCGACACTAGCGCACAAGTCCATGTATTTGGTGACTTTAAATTTCATGACAGAAACTTCCTTGGATTCTCTACTCACACAAATGCTGCGGGCAGCACAACACATAGCTTCGCTATATCTCACTCCCTATCACAAATGGTTACTTTGCAACCCGTTTCCCTGACCAGCAAGAAATACACGCATCACTTCTAGATCTGTTGATGACCACAGTTTCAGAGAAGTGTAAAACAAATGCTGACAGCCCACTCGGGAACGCTGATCATGCAGTGATAATGGTCGAAATCGCCCTAAACTCTAGACCCAAAACTGAAGAGCCAGTGCTCCAAACGACGAGATATTATAACAAGGATGAATGGGAAGCAATCAGAAATATTATCAGAGATGCCCCATGGGGAAAGATGTTTTCTCCTACTGCTGAGCAGTGCGCAAGTGAGACCACTGAATTGTTCAAAACAGCAATTGAAGCACATGTTTTCATGCGGAAATTTTATAGCAAGCCCCACTCTCCCCAATGGTTTACTTCTACTTGCGCAACTGCAATTGCTCAAAGCAGCATGTATATCGCAGATTTAACCGACATAAGTCCAGTTCAAACTGACAGAAGTATATAGAAGCTAGAAGTAACCTTAAGCGACAGCTAAGAGAGAAATTACTGAAACCACTAAAAAACAAAAAATTAGGAACTCGCGACTTCTGGAAAATCTATAACAGTGTAGTAAATAATGAGCAATCCCCAATTTCTCCACGAACCAATAATCACGAGTTTGTTTGCTCAGCAACCGACAAGGCTAATATGTTTGCAAGCCGGTGTGCCTCAAACTTCACACTGGACCATTCCAACAACCCCTCCCTGGCTTTCCTTTGCGGACAGATGCCACGCAAGACGATCTACAAATAACCCCTGCTCAGGTGCATGCTATCATGAAATCCTTGACACTTAAAAAGCATGTGGACCTGATCTCATCCCAGCTGTGCTATTAAAAAGTGCTCAGTGAAAGTAGCTCCAGTTCTCTCGAAACTCAACAACAAATACCTTAATGAATCATGCTTACCGGACTGTTTGAAAACAGCTTCTGTGGTACCAGAATTCCCAAATTATGACGAAAGAACTGACCCATCCAATTATCGCCCAATTAGCCTCCTCCCACTTAAACATGGAAAAGTAAAGGACTGGTTGTTAAAACTGGAAATGAAAATGACGAGATATTCCAATAACACATATACATTTATAAATTGAAATATTGTCACATTAAGAATCTATTATATATATATATATTTTTCAATTGAATTTTATAACAAAATCTGAATGTTGTAATATTTTTTAGTCATAAATTTATTACATTTTGTGCTTAAATATCTCATTTTCTTTTCCAGTTTTAAGAACTAGTGCTTTACTTTTCCATGTTGAAACTTAATATTTATGCTCGCATTTTTTCATTGTAATCTATGATTTTATTTAAATTTCCAAGAACTTCTCTTGATCATTCTTTAATTTCAGTTTTATTTTTTGCCCACTAAACACATATGTAATTAACAATATACGGCATTCGGCTGCTGCGAACAAACGACCCCTAAATTATCTCCCATTATTATCTTATTCTCTCCCTTTCACGTGAACTTGCTGTTTTAATAAGTAGCAACCCTCGTCGCTGAAACCACATGGAAGCAGTCATAAAAACGTAACCCACTCCTTACATATTTTTACGATTTTGAGCACCAGAAAATTTTATCATAAAGTCTGTTTTACTGGAAGAAAATGGAATTCTTTCTTTACAATATAGCTGAGAAAGTGATCTATAAATTGTAATAATTCTTCGAAATTTAGTCGAAAAATTAATGAGCGGTGATGCTTTAAAACCTTTATAAATGAGTAAAACTGCTAGAAAATAACATATTTTAACGCTGCCGTGTTTGAATGATACATACACACATATACATATACATACACACACATATATATATTATACATATATATGCATACATAGACAAACACACACACACACACACATATATATATATTTACATATATATATAAGCGTTAGTTTTACCTACACAAATCGGCTAGCGTTTCATTAGTAGGCCGCTTCTATGTAGCTCTAAAACTATTAATGTTTAAATCGAAACTACAGGATCAATGAGTTTGCAAATATGCCAGTCGATGTCATAAAATCAATTTAAAGTGCCAATTCTTTTCAATATATTTTCTTATCACACACATGGGTATATATATATATATATACCGAGGACATCATTTGCATGTATAATTACTAAGGCTGTGAAAACAGGGTATGCTTTTTGTTCGTTCGACACAGACACAATAAATCAACCAAGCACCACATCTTTCTATATAAAAAAAAAACACATATAAGATGTTAACAGATATATACTCAAAAATTAAAACAATGATAATAATATGCTGTTATCACAGCTATATTAATGATTGTACTTTATATTAGGGAAATATAAAAATGTCCGAATAAAGCTGTTAGAAGTTTCCATTCCGTGTGGTTGGGCGATGTAAATCGAATTCTTATAAAATATTTGTTCCATAACTGTCAAATTTTTTCAAATTAATTTTGGAAGGCTCTCCCTCATTTCAGGTGTATATTAAAATAGTATTTAAAAAAGGTGAAACTACGACTTTGAAGGTTTATTCGTAGAACTTTATTGCCGTGGTATATGTGTTATATGAAAGGGCAACTTCTCATGTTTGCGTCCATTTAAAATAAGCAAAGAATGAAACAAAAAAGTTTGTTTTTTTTTAATTTCTGTCAGATTGTCTAGCTTAAGTCAGGAGATTTAAACCGTTATCGTGAGATTTTCTAAGCGTCTTAGTCTAAATTTTATATTTAACTAGCAGAAGGACGCATCGTTTACTGGGTTCAAAAATAGTCCACACAAAATGGACTGTGATTGATGAAAGTATGGTAGGTTATGAAAAGAAGGGAGTTGTAAAGACATAGGTTTGGACACTCAAAATGTTTACCCCAAGCCAAATATGATAAAAGTAAATATAATTTTCGCGAAAATATATTTTTATATCAACTTTTTTTCCATCGTAACTAAGAGCGACCGACAAAATGGTGTTTCCTTACAAAGAGAAAATGTTATATATATATATATATATATATATATATATATATATATATATATATATATACATATAATAAAATAAATATTACCATAGTCAATAGAAGTTACTTTTATGGTAGAAAAGTTCATTCGTTTGTATTTAAAGGTCGTGTGTAATTGTGTTTTTAATTCAGGAACTGGTTTAAAAAAAATAAAAATGGAAGCCACTTTGAAATGAAGAGCCCCGTTTTCAATTTGAAGTAAGGACACCTGAGCATTCTTTGTTAACAATTTAAGGGATTTTCGTCCACGTAACGAATATTTATTTATATATTTTAATGTTTTCCGTTATTTTGTGTTTGAGGCATATTCGATTATGGCATGTGTAGTTTATATAAACATTCATCTAAGTAGTTATCGCCTACAATTGCGTCTTAATTTCGGGTCGCTAAATTATTTCAAATAAAGAGAATTAAACTATTTATAAACAAAAGACACCATAAACTGAACATTTATTGAGTATGGTAACATTTATTTCTTGTATATTTATTTTTTTCGGGTCGTCGTTTTTGGCTAATCTGCTAAACACTTGTACTTTAATATTATCGACGAAATATCGAAAAACAAAGAAACAAAAACAGTTTTGAAAAATAATGAAGTTTTACTTACTTTAGTAAAATAATCTGAAACAGCAAAATGGGATATTAACAAAGTAAACACGTAATTACTTTAGATTTTTAAAGCAAACAATCGATATAAATATGAATAAGCAGAGAAGGTGCCCTTTTCAAGCAGAACAGTTCGTTTCAGTTTTACAGTATGGACCGGTGTAGTATGTCGCCTTCGGATTCAGGGTTTTACTATTGTAATGTAAAGACCACATAGAAAGGGTTGTTAGCAACTGATTTTTTTCTAGTTCACTGACCAAAAAGTTTAAACAGATATATAAATCAAAATAAAAAGGTGATGTAAATGTTTTTAAAAAGGCATGCAATCACGCGAGTAGGAGACGTCCTCCTTTTGACACGATAACAAGTAACGCTCTTATTTTTTTTATTATATTTATATTTATCTATTTTCGAAAGAGTGCCACGTGCAAGTGGAGAACGAAAAAACAGATTTATGCTAATTTTGTGTCGAGAATTCTTAAAGTTCCGACTTTTTTTCGACTTTAATTTTAATAAGAACGTGGATTTATGAGGTGAATTTATTCGACACAATATGATTCAACTAAAAAAAATGAATAAAAACTAACGTGAATTAAGATTAAAGTTAAGGTGTTATTGTGGACCCTCAACCCTTTTGAAATCCCTTGTTAAACTTTGTGACATATTTACATTCTACTGAGGTCAGGCGCGAACGGACACCCAATAATTTTTATTTTACCACATTTATTCAAACTGAAACATAATTATCAATGTATACTTACGCAAATACACACGAAAAGTCTTTGTTAAAGTGTGTGCCATATTTCCGTGGAGTACAG
>NC_136508.1:16790402-16802902 GCF_053919585.1 Euprymna scolopes
AAACTTGCCGAACAACAACAAAAAAACTATATATATATATATATATATATATATATATATATATATATATATATATATATATATATGAACTGTCTATTTATGGTTCTGGATTATTTTAAAGACATTTATGCATAGAAAGTATCGTTCCACAGTTTAAATAGTATTTTACTTACATTTTTTAACGATATCTTCTGTTTATTATTGTAGTGAATACGGAACGCTTATTCTATTTTAATCAGTAATAAATATATTTTTTTACATTAAACGTTACAAGTTCGTTTTCTTTTTTTTTACTGTGCCACTTTATCTTTTTTTATTTACGTTTGAGTCAGCCTTACTTAACAAAAATTATGTTCCGAAATAAATGTTACAACAGTCAAGAATGACTTTATTAAATGAATCACCAAAGTCACCATTCACAAATACACTGAGTAACACAGAGTAAAAACATATTTTACGTCTTGTTTTGCTTTGTTTTGTTTTACGGCATATCAATCCTTTTTCGTGTTATTTAAATCGAGTAATTTTGTAAAATTTATACATCTTCACGTAGTTTACATAGTTATTATTGATGTTTTGTCTGTTTTATTTTGATTCTTTTACAGGCATTCATCATCTTCTAATGCCCACCGACAGGGCATACATATTTAAATACTATAAACATTGGACACAACAATGTTTTTTTTTAATATGAAATAAAACACTTTGTTTCATTACTTACGATTTAATTTATTTAAAGAAATATTTATTTCCTATTTAAAGATTTTCAGTATATTTTATTTAACTGAAGAAATATCTATTGTTCATACATATATTTTCCATTATTTTTATTACATTGTTAGGTGAAGTTTCAGAATAGTTAACCCTCTCCCCATATTAAGAATGGCTTTCGGCGTGATTCTTACAATAGCGGTATCAAGTTGTTTTACTTTTTTTATTTTAAAACAAATTATTAAAAAAAAGATACAAGACCATTTTTTTTCATTAAATCGCTATTTAGGTGAAGGTTCAAAATAGTTAACCCTTCTCCCCATAACCGTTTTTTTTATGCAGTAACATACTGTTTCAATAATTATGGTTTAAATAAATATGTATTCCTTATTTAAAGATTTACACTATAATTTTTTTAACTGACGAAATATTTATTGTTCATACATATATTTCCCCTTATTTTTTTACATTGTTAGGTAAAGTTTCAGAATAGTTAACCCCTCTTCCCATATTAAGAATGGCTTTCAGCATGATTCTTAAAATAGTGTTATCAAAGTTTATTGATTTTTCTTATTTAACAAAAATTATAAAAAAGATTCAATAGCATTTTAAACATTTTTTTCATTAAATGGTTATTTAGGTGAAGGTTTAGAATAGTCAAATCCTCTCCCCTTATTAAGAATTGTATTTTTATTATTTTAGCATGATGCTTACATTTTTATTCATATAAAAAAAGATACAAGAAAATGTTAAGCTTTTTTTTAAAATTAAAATGTTAGATCAAAGTTCGGAATAACTTACTTTATAGCCAGCTGAATTAAAATGTTTTAGCATTTAATACCTAATAAGGTTTTCGCTTCAATTGTCACAAGCAGACGATATGGATTCAAAGGAGGGAATTCGTCAACAATTGTTTTAACCGAATTTTACGGTAAAGTGTAGTGAACTGGTGGATATATTATACATATCCCTCAGTTTGTATTTATTTACTTCCTCACTGAGCAAATTAGGCACAAGGCCGTTTTTTAATGTGGAGAGAGAAGGAGGGAGAGGGAAATGGGGGCCAGCTCCCGATGGGTGGGAAATGGGAGTTTCATAGGAACTGTTGGTATGAAGGGTTGTCCCTACATTAACCAAGTAAATATGTGGGGTTACCCCCACATATGGTCTTTGCTTGCAGTATCTGTCGGAACATATACTACACTTTGATCTTGTTGCCGGGGCAGCAAAGGGCGGGGGCTAATGTATATACATATCCCCGAGTTATTCATTTGATAAAAGCAATATTTAATGAGCATGGTTTTTCTTGCCAGGCAATGGGTTTACCTGAACCAACAGGTGATCCTCCAATAGATAATATGACTCGAAATACAAACGGGCCTAATGTTGAATTGTTAAACAATGAACAAATAGAGCTCTTTCATGCTATAATCCAGGCTGTCATGGCAACTGAAAGAATAGCCCCACACAACAATTGCTTTTATTTAGATGCGCCAGCCGGATCAGGAAAAACCTTTTTATTCAAAATGTTATATGATTACTTCACCTCCAGCAGTACTGTAACCGCCACTGCGGCATTGCTTCAATGCTACTAACTACAGGAAAAACACTCCACAGTATATTCAAACTACCTGTACCTCTGACAGAAACCAGTGTCTGTAACGTTTCTCCTGTATCAGAGCATGCTTCTTTTTTGGGAAAGGTAAAGGTAGTCATCATAGACGAAGCCTCTATGATACCTAATCATGCACTACTTGCTATAGATAGATGTTTACAAGATATAATGGTTAACGATATAATATTTGGTGGAAAATTTCTCATACTTGTAGGTGACTTCAGGCAAATTTTGCCAGTAGTGCCACATGGATCACCTACATCTATTATAGACACCTGTCTTAAAAGATGCCCATTGTGGCATCATTTCAGTCAATTACAACACAAAACGTCAGAACTAACATAAATGAGCAGGAGCTTTCTAGATGGCTCCTTCATCTTGGTAATGGTACACTAACGAGCAGTCTTAATGACGTTACTGTATATTCCATAGATGTTCCCGATGATTAAGTATGTAATGGTTCTCTAATCTCATAAATATTTCATTGCAGCCCTCAAGAAATGGAAAATAGAATAATCATGACTCCAAAAAATACAAAATGTTTAACAGAAATGTAGAAATTCTAAATAATCTTCCCGGAGGCATAAATACATATTTAAGTACAGATTACATCTCCGATGATGATTCTGAACTTCAAAATTATTCTATCGAGTTCATAAATTCATTAACTCCATCTGGAATGTCACCTCACCGACTTAATGTAAAAATAGGGACAATAGTAATGCGACTGCGAAATTTATCCATAAATCAATGACTTTGTAATGGAACTAGGATGAAAATAAAAGAATGTCATCAAAACAGCTTCATTGTTATTTTAATTAATGGATCTAATAGAGGTTCCACAGTTATCATTCCAAGAATTAAATTAAAGCCAAGTGATACAAATGTTCCGTTTGCATTTCATCGGATACAGTTTGCAATAGCATATTCACTGACCATCAATGAATCAGAAGGCCAAACTTTGGATAAGGTTGGTATATATCTTTAACAACCTGTATTTTCTCATGGTCAACTGTATGTGGCATGTTCAAGAACTCGATCTAAGCACAGTGTGAAATTTAAGATAATGCAACTGCATAGAAATGTTAATCAGGGAAGAAAGCGTGGTGTAAAATATACTAAAAATATTATTTACCGGGAAGTGTTATGAAAACAATCAGGTGTTATGAAAACAATCAGGAACAGCTATGGAATCTAAAAATTAACTTGGATGTAAATATGATTTTGGAAGAAAAAATTAAAAATTGCTTTCCTTATATTTCAAATTAATAATTTGATGAAAAAGTAGTGTACAGTTTGTTAAACTTTACTTAAGTATAAAACATTGACATAAATTTGAAAGGTACAACCTACCTCACTCCATTTTGATTATCGAAAAATCATAATTTACCTGTACTTCATAAGATTTACATAAACACTTCATTTTATATTAATGTAGTACACAAGAATCTGAATATTATAACAGATTACAATGTTTTTATGGAAAAAACTTTTGTACAGAAAATTCAAAGTGTTCTATTTATATTATCAGGAAGTTGTGATGCATTAATTGAAATCTATATAAATAATTCGACTCACAAATATTTGTGAATTTCCACATCTACATTGAATAAAATTCAAAATAAATAGAAAAGTCTATTGCATATGTAAAATTTGACGGTTGCTTATTTAACTTCATTAAAAGCTATCAAAGTCAACCAAGAGCTGCTCAATATTCTAGCTTAATGGATCATTTAGCAAGGGAATAAGGTGGCGATTTGGTGTACTAGTTATTCTACCATCTTCATTTACAGGAAGTCCTAAGAATCTTCAACAACTGTATCAAGATGCAATGGCAGTGTTCTGTAAATATGGAAAGCCAGATCTATTCCTTACCTATAGATGTAATCCAAGATGTCCTGAAATATTAAACAAATTCGGGGTCATCAGAACTTTCACAACATCGATATCAATAATGTCATACAGTGTTTTTTAAATTCACAGTCTGACTCCCCAGAACCTGCTGACTGACCACTATTCTCACTCCAAGCAGCTGATCGACGTCCCTGTCACCGCCTCAATCATCACCAGTACTTCCTGATAATATCAACAGCATCAGTTACGATCGCATTGACCTTCAATAAAAGTTTAAACTAAAGTTATTTGTTCTACTTGCTTCCATACGTTCATTTTTGTAATATAAAAATAAGGCATTTCTTACTGATATGTTTTTAAAGATTTTAAGTACCGTGGGATTTCCGCGGGTCCTGCTAGTCATTATATAATACTATTCAAAACTGGACTGCTTACAATCCATAGATACACTAGTAGTTAATCAACTATTTTTATATATAAGGACAAATACACATTGTATCACATCTAATTTTTCTACGTAATGCAAATGGTGTTGCTTTGTTTTTCTCTCTAACAAGAGCATTACAATAAAATGAAAGATATATATATATACACGTATATATATATATATATATATATTAATATATATATACACACATATATATATATATATATATATATATATATATATATATATATATATTGCTTTCTAGTTGGCCAGGGGAAAATATCAAAATGTGAGACATGGGTTATATAATGGCTTGCTATCAGAAATTAAATATGTTTACCTGCTGAATAAATAAATAGTTAAATATACCTTTTTCAATATTGAATACAGATATTTTCATTTCATATATATATATATATATATATATATATATATGTATATATATATATATATATATATATATATATATATATATATATATATATGGGTGTGTGTTTATTATATTTAATAATAATTATGACAGAACTACATAGGTGTTTTAGCATATATGTGATAGACATATACAAATATATTTTTTCTTTCACAGTATTTAATTCTTTCTTGTTTTATCTTTTCTTTATACATATAAATATATATATATATATATATATATATATATATATATATATATATATATATATATATATATGCATGCAAAATCCGATTCCGAATTTTGCTAATTCCTACCCTCCGATGAAAAGTAAAGTATTTCTTTGAAATTCCGGGGATTAAGGATTATCCACTGATCTAGTGTATCCTTTTTCAGATTAAATATGTTTTTAACTCATTTCAAAATGTTTTAAACATGTTTTATTAACTGTTTGCTCGTATATATATATATATATATATATATATATATATATATATATACATATATATATATATATACATATGTACATATATATATATATATATATGCAATATATATGCAATGAGAACACAAGTACATATAGATATATTCATAAATATTTATGTTATGCACCTGTGCGTAAATGTGCGTATCTATAAGAGCACGCGATGTCAACTAAAGAAGTAAATATATATCAACATACAAGTAAATATTACGAACACTCATAGAATTGTGTGAGTCAAGAGACACACAACTAATGCACATATGACATTGTATTTGTTTGTCACACTGTTGTGTGCGATACCAAAAATTCCGAGTTGAAATCTGTTTTTGATGTATTCTCTTCCGTTTTAATGATGCCACCCTAGGAGAGCATGTGCGAAATCACACAAAGGAAAGTTGAAATGTACGTCATTTCCATGTTGAGACTCGCGTAATTGTGACAGACATATCAAATACTCCATACTCATTGATACATAATTGATTATAGTGTATTTTCATTAACGCACACAGGTACGCACTAGTCTGTTCGCGCGTGTACATATATATATATATATATATATATATATATATATATATATATATATATATATATATATATATATATGTTGTGGGGTAAACTATCCCCTATTCAGAACTAAGTCGAATCAACTAGTCCTAAAATATCATTGGTTTCAGAGAATAAATGGAGACATCGATAACATGTTTAACCGCATGAAACGAACACGTCCCTCTCATACTATGTTCTTTATGAGAAATACATATTATACACTATTGTAGTTTCTTTACTTTGTAATTCCTAGCACGGGGCTACAAAAATAATGTATGCATTCATATATATATATATATATATATATATATATATATATATATATATATATATATATATGTGTGTGAGTGTGTGTGTGTGTGTATGTATATGTGTACATATAGATATGTTTATATATATATATATATATATATATATATATATATATATATGCATCTAATGGATAAATTGATAAACGTTTATACATAGTAAAATCGATTTGAAATATTGGAAGAAAACAACTAAAATTAAAAAAAGGTCCAACAATGCAAAACAGAAAATGAGAAGTAACTTTTCATATGAAAGAACAGCTAAATTAAATGCATTTTAGCAACTGTCGATATCGCTAAATATATTCCTAATTACGTATAAATATATATATATATATATATATATATATATATATATATATATATATATATATATATGGGTGGTGCGCACATGCGCGCCTTTGTGTTTGTTACATGTATTTTTTTTATGTGTGAGTATGTGTGTGTGGATCACAGAATATCGCAATAATATTTGTTGTAAATATGTACATATATATATATATATATATAAATATATATATATATATAAATATATATAAATATATATAAATATATATATATATATATATATATATATATATATATATATATATATATATATATATATATATACATGCATAAAACTGTATTCTCCTCGGCTACTTGCAATTTCCAGGAGGTTTATCTTATTGTTATATTAATAATAATAATAATAATAATAATAATAATAATAATATTAATAATAATAATAATAATAATAATTATAATAATAATAATAATAATTAATTTAATTTTTATTATTGTTAGTATTTCATTATTATATTATTAGTATTACTAGCGAGGGTACCCGGCCTTGCTCGACTGTTTGGAGGTGGGTGAGTTAAACAGAGGTGTAAAAGAAAGAAAAATTTTGGTCGGAAGCTCGGATTGAACCTTGAAGCCTTGACGCGAAGGTATAAACGAAAGGGGGAAAAGCCAGTCACCTAAGCATCTGTGCCACGAGGAACTGATAAGGGCGTTATATCAAGGTTTATGAAGGTGCGAGAACTTCTGACCCATGTATGCGGACATACACCAGAAGCGAGCACCAAAACACACATATTCGCTTTTATATTTATAGATGCCCCCCCTTTTTAGCTAATATATAACGGGAGTAAATGTTCTGTAAATGACAACAGCGGACTTTATTTTGTAAACGAAATAAACCCGTAATTATTTCTGTTGAATTTGTTCTATTAGTGCCCAATTTGGCGAAGAAATGAAACTGTATTTGCCCCCACTGAAAAGCAACATGTGTATAATATCATTGTAATGTGTTCTATTGAATTAATGGCAAACACTTGGGGAAAAACTAAGAAAGGGTGTTACGAAATCATTTGTAGGTGTTTAGGGCACAAGAAAAAGTAAAAACAAAAAAAAATGAAAAAAAATGAAGGTAGTCCTGGATAATTTGACCCTAATTCTCGTGAATTCCCGTCAAACATTAATCTGGCGAGACCGGCATCATCGGTGTCAGCCGCAGCGAACATGAAAATTAAACAAAGCAAACAAACAAACAAAACCAATTGGCATGAATATAAATGGAAAAAAATCCTAGAAAACTTACAGTGTGAAATGCAATTATGTTTATTTTATTTTATTTTGTTTTCATTTTTTTAAATCAAAGAAACAAACAGGAAAAAGTCAAAATGGAACAAAAAATAAAACCAGAAAACGGACAATAATGGATTTTTGTCGTAATTTTTTGTTATTGTTGGTTTGTTTTATGAAAAAAAAATTAGCCGTTTAATGTGTAGGTGTGTTATATGTTTTGTTTTCTTTTCTTTTTTGTATTGTTTTCTTTTCTGTCGCTTTTTGCCAATTAGAATGTCGTCTGGCCCCGTATCGATAGCATAATAGTATTCGAGCTTATGAAACTACCATGAATTCAAAGTAGAAATAAATAATGAATGAGTAATAGATCCGAAAATAAGAAGTTAGCTCGCTCCCTACTCTCACGTACAAAATCAGTGAAAACATAATAAAACAAAATTACAGAAAATCGTTTCAACATTTGAAGAACGCTAGCAGCTGAGTGTTATAATTTGTTGTAAACACTTGGATCGAAGTTTAGGTAGTTTCGTTTAAGTAACCCTTCGATTCGCAGGTACCCCAAAAAGTGGAACAATAAAAAATGAAAAAAAAAAACCGAAAAAAAAACGAAGAAATAAAAGAAATGGTATATGTAACCCATGTAATAGATGTAATGTATCACCCGATAGAAGAATGTCATTCCACTTCTTTAAGCAACTATGAACTCAAACCAGTGTTTCCTCCAAAATTCCCACGTGGTCACGGGGGGGGAGTATGAATATAATAGAGAGAACATATTTTACCACTTCCATTGATTGTTAAAGGTTTTGGCAGTGAACTCTCGCCAGAAAAAAATATAGGAATGCACGGTTATCGAGGAAGGGTGAGTCTAATAGTCCAATAGGACACCTTAGATAATATGCTGCAGTTTGTGCACATTATATTTGCATGAAATGTCTTGAGTTTTAATAGTAAGAGGGAAAAATGACGCCTTTTATTTATCTAGAGTATTATTATTATTATTATTATTATTATTATTATTATTTTTATTATTATATTTTTGATTTTTATTATTTTTATTTTTATTAATATTATTATTATATTTTTTTATTTTTATTATTTTTATTTTTTATTAATATTATTATATTTTTCATTTTTATTTTTTATTAATATTATTATTATTATTATTATTATTATTATTATTATTATTATTATTATTATTTAAAAAGAAGTATAATCGTATGAAATCAAGTAGGACATCACACAATAACGTAATAAGTGCACACACTCTGTAGGCAAATAACGAATCAATATACCACATGATAATGAATGCAGAAACTCGCGCAAAAATGATATAAACATAGCAGTGCTCATTTGCGAGGACAGTACAATGTAAATTTTCAGTAAGCTATTCAGAGATTAAATACATGATCACAGAAATTTAAAGTGATGTCGTACCATCATTATAATCATAATTGAACGTAACAATTGGATTTTCAAAGATGTGTGTACAAAATGCATAGTTTAACCGACTAAAGTATACGGTTTCAAAAAAATCTTTCCGGTTATTTCTTATTTTTTAAAGCAATGCTACATGATATTGCGCAGGGATGATGCGTTATTGACTACAATCTATGTTGATTTAATACTTGGTATCAGGAACCTGCCGGCAACCTAGCGCAATAATTTCTCTTAAGCGAAATAATTAAATAATATATACATATATATATATATATATGTGTGTGTGTGTGTGTGTGTGTATCATGTAAATCTGTGTGTGTGTGTGTGTGTGTGCCCGGTCACAAGTAGGCTCCTATATGGTTGACTATTTTGAAAAACTGATTACATATAATGAAAGAAGATGTATAAGAAGACGATAATGAAAGGAAACAAAGGAATGAGTATATTTTATCTGGTAGAAAAGTGGTTCATTAACATTGTGGGGTCTGCGTTCGCGTCTGGTCCACAAAGTATGGAAATAAAAAAAAATTAAAAATTAAAAAAGAAAACGTTTCTAAGTGGATTTGATACAGATGCACATAAGAATTCTTTGATAAGTATGTTTTAACTTAAATATAGATGGTATAAGAAACTTGTGGGGTCTGCGTTCGCGCCTGGTCTTCATTGAATGGAAATAGGCAAAAACTGTAATAAAGACTTTTTCATATCTATCTGCGTAAGTATACTTGGATAATTGTTCCAATTTGAATAAATATGGTATAATAAAATTATGAGGATGTTCCTTCACACCTGACCTCCATAGAATGGAAATATGTCACAAAGTTTAACAAGATATTTGTATATAGATCACCATATTGTGATAAGAGTGTCAGTCTGAACATGTATGGTATGATACAGTATGGGATGTATCTATTTTATTCTTACTTTAATCATATTTTGCTTTGGTTTTGATAGCCCAAATTCGACCAGAATTTACAAACGTTCCTCTTCATAACCTGTCATACTTTCATAAATCAGAGTCCATTTTCTGTAGTCTGTTTTTGAACCCAGTAAACAACGGGTACTTTTGCGATTATATATATATATATATTTATATATATATATATATATATATATATATATATATATATATATATATATATATATATATGCATATATATATACATATATGTATATATTATGTTTTTTTCTGTTCTATTTGTCATTAATGACTGTTTTTCTTATTTATAACGAAAGATAGTTCATATCTATATTTTTTTAAATTATAATAAAAATATTTGAAAAAAAAACACGTATATCTAAAATTGAGAAAAGGAAGGGAAAATCGTTTTGTAAAATAAATTTCTAAAATTTCTAAAAGTGAAACCATTTTAGCGTATTTTATGATTATGAGATGAGATGAATAACCATATGTAGAATATGCAGCATAAAAATATCTGGCACAATCAATTATAAAGTGTATATGAATGTAAGCACGAATAGAAGAACAAGTCATATTTCTTTACATCTATAACAAATGAGGTTATGTTCTATATTAATGTGTGCTTAAGATCTTTTCCATAATAAGTGATCGATAGCTACTAAACTTCTACTTATATTGCTTATAAAAATGTGTATGCAGCTATACATCTGAACTGTTTATTTATGTAAAACATATGGTAGGGATATACCATACATACATTGCTTATTTACTATGTAGGAAAATCCGTTATAAGTTACTCAAATGAGAATCGAAAAATGAGGGTCCAGTTCATAGCTAAACACATCATTGATCTTATTATATGTGGGATCCCTGTGACAAAGGAACATGCGGCATTCGTTAGTTATAATTAAAATACTTTTTTTAGTATACATACTAACGAGTAGAGCCCATACACACATAGCACGTTTTGATAAAACTCTAGTAGTTCACTATAGAATTTGGCTTGTTAACACTGAATGAAAGGTATTACATGTTATGTTTGAAAACTATTCTTTGATTTAGTTTATATTTCGAGATGAATGGTTCGCTTAGATATTTTTAATCGTATATGTGCAAGGTGAAAATATATCCTTCCAAGTTTACATCACAGGAAGAGATATATTTTATTCTCACAGGAAAACAATTAGGATGAATAACCACACATATTGGAGTGGATGGGAAAAAGAAATCGGTACATTTTTTGTATTTCTCCAGAAATATCAAGTTATTATGAATGAAATTTACACTTTATCTTCGAATAGAGTTTATCTATCGAATATTAAAAATAAAATAAAGATAAACTTAGTTGACAAATATTTATAAAAAAAAATACACATATGCAAAACTATTTAACACATTAACTAATATTTAATTGTATATACTTTGTGCTGCCTTACAGATAGCAAACGCTATTCATAATTGACTACTTGTTTCTTACAAGCACTTGCTAGTAGTTTAGGCATGTTTCTTTGCAAACTTTGTCTTCTTGGATTTTCTCATGATCTCTTGTATGCAACCTACACTTCAACATTTTCCACAGATTTCCGATGGGATTATGGTCGGGTGATCGGCGAGGTCACTGTATAAACTTATTTCATTATCCTTTAAAATTTTCGTAGTTATTTTAGCATTGTGTTTGGGATTATTGACTTGCTGGAAGATAAAGTCCCGGCCTAATCCAGATGTAATGACAACATCTTTGTGAATTTTGTTGCATTCATTTTCCGTTCTATGAGTTCTATTCCACCAACTCTATTTGCAGAAATCAGCTCTTACCTATCACACTTCCACCTACAAATTTTACAGTTGAAATGGTATTAGATTGTTGAAATGCTGTACCTTGTTTCCTCCATAAACGGGCGTGCATGTTTCCTCCGAAAAGATCAAATTTCGCTTTCACATTATTCCAGAACTCATTCAATTTACATTGCTATTTAAAAACAAATATCCAATGCTATTTAACATGTCTCGATCTCAGCAATATATCCTTTCTCAGTGATCAAAAATTTAAGCCGGTTCGATTCAATATTTTTTTTACTGTGTTCTTGCTTACATCAATGACTGTTTCCTGCAAATCCTTCGAACAATCTAATAAGCAGTAACAAAATTTAAGTTATATGACCGACAACTTCTGAGGAATTTTAGTATTACAACCCGTTATTTTAAACGTTTG
>NC_136508.1:16805402-16827902 GCF_053919585.1 Euprymna scolopes
CGCCATAAGATACATCTTTTAAACATGACTATCGCCGGAGAGCTAGGGGTTCTCTAAAGTTCGACGCCCGCCAATTAACACCTACAGCTCTTTTCGCGGCTCTAATTTGCTTAATTTTCAAAATAGTTGTAATTTAAGGAAAAGGTAACTGATTATCTCTTTTCATATCGTTTCGAATACTATAAGCAAACAATGGCTTCTTACTAAAAAAAATTGGCAGTTGACAGGTTGCTTACATGTTATATTCGCAATAAAGTATAGAGTTCTCTATTTATTCATTCATTAATATAGTGTAGCCTATTATCCTCATCATTTTTTTTTAGTTGTTTCACGATTTTTGCAGACAAATTTTCCTCTGACATTCGTCAGGATGTAAGCGCGATGGATAGTAACTGCCAATCTCCTTAGTGCATTCTCAGCAATTACTGTTTTCCATAGTTTTTGTCGTCTAACCACTTATTCCTAAGGATGCAATTTAGAAATTCGGAGTTCCTAATCCGTCGCGGTTACCGATGACGTTGGCTAGAGGAATAGTTAGTCGAAACGCCATGAGACAAGAACTAAAAAAAGATTAGGACAATAGTCAGCAATCAAGACATAAATGAATAAATAATATTCATCTCAATTAATGAAATAATACAGGATTCTCATACTAAAGTTTACCGTTCATTTTACCCAAACTATGAAGAATTAATCTTAGTTTCGATACTAATTCAACGGTGTGTATGCGTAATAATTGAGCTGTTCTATTTTTTTTTCGTATAACTGACTTTTTAATTTAAACTAACGGGCGTACTCGGCGCTGTTCGAGTGTGTCGATGGGATTACAGTAAGGAAGAACATGGTAGTAACGGTGGGAATCAAATAAACAGAAGGGAAGAAAGGCGTTTAAAAAAGTGGTATTAGGCATGCAGGATGAAGCCGTATCGGAAAAGAAGTTTAAAAACAAAAAAAATAACAGCTTAGCCAATACCTCCATGACAAAACCGGAATTCGCGACCGTTGAAATTAAGACAAGTCAGTCGAAACATAACTATGACTTGCGAAAATATCGGAAAAACATGGCATCACCCTGTAGAAAACTGCCAAGGTTCGGGTGAAGGATTCAATGTTTTTCGTCCGAAAATCCAAGGATTAAGATAATGCCTGTCGACGCGTTTGTCGACTGAATTTGCTAGACATACACACACACACACACACACACCCACACTTTGCCATATATATATATATATATATATATATATATATATATAAATATATATATATATATTTATATATATATATATATATAAATATATATATATATTAGCCAGCTACCTCCTCCCCTAGTGTACCACGTTCTCAAGATCAGTGGAGAGAGAATCAGAGAGAACTATGTCATTTACGGCCTTTGATATGTTGCCTTAGATGGTTGTGTCATCAGCATAGATGTCAACGGATTATTTAAGTATATGTTGTTGGAGATCATTGATGTATATCAGGAAGAGTGTTGGGCCCAGGATGGGACCCTGAGGGATTCCAGCATTAATATTGATGGTCTCTGTTTTCTGCCCAACTACTACTCTTGTGAGTCTATCGGAGAGAAATGATTTTATGATCGAGAAAACATTTCAAAATATATCGTAGCTGGAAATCTTATGAAGTAGGCCCTTATGCAATACCTTATCGAATGCCTTTGATATGTCTAGAGCAATTGCCCTAGAGAGGAAACCTTTGTCAAGAGATTCGCTTATCCTATGAGATATAACAATTAGCATATCTTCTGTGGATCTGGCAGAACGGAAACCATATTGCATGTCACTAAGAAGGTTATTTTTTCTGAAGTGATTGATTATTTCTCTATTTTATATGGATTCCAGCAGCTTACTAATAACACACAGGAGATGTATTAGTCTGTACTGAGAGGGAGAGCATTTATCACCTGAGTCCACTAATACAGGGCATACTGATGAGGTATTCCAGGTTGTTGGGAAGCATGTCTCTTTAAGGCAATGCTTAAAGAGTTTTGTAAGTATGGAGGCACGTTCTAGTTGAAGCTTTTTAAGCGCAATGATTTGAGCCAGTTGCTTTACTGCAACAAGGTTCTTGATTAGCTTTGCGACATCACGCACAGATATGTGTATGTTGCAGAGCGTGTTGTCCGTTATAGGAGGAAATACGGGGAGTTGATGACCTTCGTCGCATAGGGTAGAATTAGATGCAAAGTTCTTGGTAAATAGTTTGCCCGTGTCTTATGTTGACGAGATGACCTCACGTCCATTGATAGTGGTTGGGATAGAACGCACGCTTCTGTTCAGGATCCTGCTTGCTATTTGCCAAAACTGGTGGGAACCAAGCCGCTGCTCAACTACTTTGGATTTAATAGATTGAGCATATAGCTATCTCTCTTGCATTTTTTATTAATCTTTTGCAGTTGTTGCTGTCAGTTATGAAGGAAGCTTTAGTCTCAGTGCATGTATTACGTTGTTAGCTATGAAAAAGGAGTTCTGTGCGCGATGGCAGCAGCACATTCAGGAGAGAACCATGGTTGGCTGTTAGGTTTTTGTTGTAATCTTTTGGATGGTATGAATCGGTATCTGCCTACAATTAGCCATTCGGTCAGGTTTGATACTATGGAGGACACATTTTTCCAAACCTGAAATGTAGTGGTAGGTCGGCTATAAGTGTACGGGAGCTATCCCAGTCAGTGGTAGAGTATCGATATACAGTACGGTTGAGAGGTACATCTCCAGACTAATTGCATTTCGTTTTTATCTTTACTGATACAACCGCGTAGTCGGAAGATTCCAGAGGAGACAGAACGAAACTTGAACAGAGCTCAGGGAAAGCTGTGAGAAAAAGGTCTAGAAGGCTAGCATACTGACCGGAAGTATCGGCCACTCGGATGGGGTCGTGGAAAATCTGAGTGAGGTCATAGGCAATGGCCGAATCATAACAGAACCTCGCCTCATCATCTGGCTTGTTTGAGTGGGTCAACCCTTCCGCATTGTGGTCATTGAAGACACCACAAATGTGGATGTAAGTTGAAAAGTGAGCAGGCAGGATGTGGTAAATTTTTTTCAGATATGCTCTTAAGGATAGTAACGCCGCTGTTGTGGGGGTGATAGAGAGCGAATATAAATGCAGTGGTTTAAGCAAGTGCAACCCGGGATCGCATATAAGGTAAATTAGGGTATTCTAAGGAGATATCCATACCACATGGAAACCCATCTTTGATGTAGGCACATATTCCATGCCCATGTGGATCTTAAGGGTCAGATTTAGATGTTAAGTTAGAGTATCTATCAATTATGAATGCCTCAAGGAAAGCGGTCGGTCTATTGCCGGTTTCACTTAGAAAGAATATGTCTGGGTTTGTTTTCTGTAATTGGGGTTCAACCTTTTGAAGGTAGGAACGTATACCCATGATGTTGTAGAATGAGACATGGAAGTAGGGGTCTACGTTGGAGGATGGGTTTCTAGGTTTACACGTATAATTTTTCTGGAGGTATTTTATGTTGAGGATTAGGATTTGTGGGACAGGTCGACAGACTTGGTTAGAGCAGGACAGAGAGGGAAGGTAAGAGAAAAAAGGAGGGGTAAGTTTTTTTTGGTAGCCATGATAAGGTAAAACCGTAACAAGTACCCACTAGTATGGCATCCAGAGGCCCCACTCGAAACTACTGCATGGTCCAGAGCCCATTTACCAAATGGCTATATAGAAGTCCCAGTATTTTTCACCTGCTGAAAGGACGTCCTACTTAGTGGTTAATCCAAGGTTCGGGTCCCTGACTATCAGGCGGATAACGTCACCCCAAATGAAACGTTTACATTCAGCACCCTTATTAGTGGCATGCCCACAAGAATAGATATAGGAACAGAAAAGGCCCGACATCTCAGGCTATTGTTCACAAAGTACCATCGTCCTGGAGAGCAGCTTTTTCTTCACCCTTTGTCAGAAATATCACTCATTGGAAATGAGGACTGAGGGGCAAATAAGAAGAAGCAGGAGTAACGAGAACTGCCGATAACGCATGCACAATGCGTTGTCTACTCTCCATTAAAAAAGGGGGAGTGGTGTAAGGACTTATCATTATTTACTTAGTATAAGTCCATCGCTTTAATTTGAAATTTAAGATATTTGAAGATAAATTCCCCTCCCATAATTACGAATGAGATGTTCTTTTCGTATGACAAAACGAAGTAGTACATCCGGTTCAGGGCGCCGGTGCAGGGTCGCTGAAGCCAGAGAAGCATGCAAATGGGGAGCACTCATTCAAAAGTCAAGCCTTGTTTGCTTTGGAATTGTGTTTTAGCTGCTTCAACTAGATCATCACACACTTTAGGATATCCCGGTACACTTTTGTGTTTACTTTACAGCCGATTTCGAATATGTGATGTCGTATGAAGTGGCCCTCGATTGAAACCAAAACAATCCAAAACAATAATCGTTGCTGGGTACGTATGTTTATCACTATAGGCATGCCTCCGTTATTCGTGGCAATATATATATATATATATATATATATATATATATATATATATATATATATATATATATATATATATATTAATAACTATATATATATATATAAAATATATTTTAGTCATCGACATACAGACCTGTTTCGTTGTATCACAACTCATCAGTGCCGCTAGACTAACACCTCTCCCAAGCCGAGGATCGAACCTAGAACCGTCGTGATGACAGTCGGCAGTTCTACCCCTTGACTACGGAATCGGTGGCCGAAATTAACCTGTCCGAACGATTATTTAAATAAACATCCGTCCGCTACTCGTAGAGGGCTCAAACGTTTGTTTGTAAACAAATCGCGAGCTTCGCATTATTTCAGCTAAATTAAGTAGCGAGTAAGATAATTTACGAGAGTGCTCTACCAAAGAGGGGAGCTTTATAAAATATATTTTAGTCATCGACATACAGACCTGTTTCGTTGTATCACAACTCATCAGTGCCGCTAGACTAACACCTCTCCCAAGCCGAGGATCGAACCTAGAACCGTCGTGATGATATATATAGATGGTGTTAGGCGTGGTGCTGTTAACAAAACATTGATCGGTAGGGAGCATGAGTTATACAAAGACGTATCTCCGATCTCTCTCGTTGAGGTCTGTTCCAATTTTACATAGAATGGTGTTACATGAGAAGGGACCGTACCCGAGAAATTAAATAGATAAGTTTGAAAATGCTATTTTTCAAAGCTTTAACTTGAACCTAGTAAGAACTATCAAAAAAGAATACATATCTTAATCCTAAGAATGTGGAACGATAGTCATTGTTCTTGGAAATAACTAAATATCATTTATGTATGAGTTAGATATGAACAATGCAATTTATAAATAACGATGAAATAAATAAGATATAAATGAAGCGATTCATTTAGGAATTTCTTTGTTTGCCAAGAGCGTATATGGGCATACATAGCTAAAATCCAAGTGAATAAATTTCACGTGATGTCGCACGCCTCTAACGTCATAAAGACGGGAATATCCAATCTATTTAAATGGGTTAGAGACAGTCACCAGCAGAGCAAGATAGCTAGAAGAGAAACTCAGACTCAGAGAGAGAGAGAGAGAGAGAGAGAGAGAGAGAGAGAGAGAGAGAGAGTGTGTGTAGAGTTGGTCAGACTGGTAGCTGATATCGCTTGGAGGCAGAGGGAGGGGGGAAGATAAGACTGTGTAATAGTACGAGCCTGAGTTCCAGATTCATCAATCAAACAGCTGGTAGAATAAAAGAAGTATTATATATTCGTAAACCTTGCATTCGTTGTTGTTATAAAGAATGATAAACGTGTTTATACCTTTCATCTGTAGATTAAATTTCTGCACCACACTTTAAGTGTAACCTGCCTAACCCATTATTTCTCATGTATCCTCTCTTCTTCTGGTGTAAAATAATGAATAAATGTATCTCTCTCGGTATCATTATCATCCTCGGTATCAGTTACTCTGAGTCCCCGGGAACTATTGTTGTCTTGATATTAGCCCCCTCACTGATTACGCAACAACGTGAGAATTTGGCTACTATGGGCTTTGGGATTTACACAACTGGTTGTTTTGTATATTATCTGCAAGAAGAAAAGAAAAAAACCGGTATCATAAAACGGAAAAGAAATGATATCGTCTTTTACGGAGCAACATTCTCATCGTTACACCCTGTAAAGAGTCGATATATATATATATATATATATATATATATATATATATATATATATATATATATATATATATATATATATATATATATATATATATATATAAGAGCAAATTGTTAATAAACATGTTAAAAACACTTTGAAAAAGTGTTAACTAATTTAATCTAAAAAGTAAACACTTCTTAAGTGGATAGTCCTTAATCCGCAGGGTTTCAAAGAAAAACTTTCCTTCTCATGAGAGGGTAGAAATTAGCAAAATGCGGGATCGGATTATGATGAAACTGCACGTAAGTCAAAGATTTTAATTGATAACAAAAAGTGAAGCAGACTGAATATGGTAAAGAAAAGGGTGAGTTTACGTGAATGGATAGTCTGGTGAAAGGTAAAGTATGCAATGACGGTAAAATCCTAAAATATAAATCGAAAGAAGTTAATTAAATGCCCATCCGTACAAGTAAAATCCAAGAAAGATGGTCCAAAATAATTAAAAATGCCGAAATCCCTGGAATAATGCACAAATATATACGAGGAAAACAGGACAAACTCCAGTAATATTAATAAAAGAAAATAAGATATGCATTTAACACGGATGACGAGAAAAATTATAATTAAGAAAAATCAGTTTAGAAGATGGGAAAAACATTAAATTGTGATAAAATTAAATATAAAATTAAAAAAAAAATGCCAGAATTATCCAGACAGAATGACGTTAAAAGGCGCGAAAAATGTAGGCTAAAAAAAGAGGTAAACGTGAATGTACAGGTTATTACGTATGAAACTGTCAGAAAGAGCTACTAAAGTACACTGTATGGAACAATACATTAATTCATCACTAAATAAATAAATAAAAAATAAATAAAATTTTTAAAAAATTAAAAAAATTAAGGGGAGAGGATGACCGGTATCAGCAAATTTCGGATAAAGCTAGTAAGTATGTAAGTAAATGCATATAATAAAATATAATTTATTTTATTTTATTATATATAATTATATATATAATATATATATATAATTATATATAATATATATAATTATATATATAATATATATAATTATATATATATAATATATATAATTATATATATAATATATATATAATTATATATATAATATATATAATATATAATATATATATCATATATTATATATTATATTATATTATATATATTATATTATATTATAATATATAATATATATAATATATACAATATATATATATTATATATATTATATATTATATTATATTATATATATATTATATGTATTATATATATATATATATATATATATATATACATTATTATATATAATATATATAATATATACAATATATATATATATTATATATATTATATATATTATATTATATTATATATATATTATATATATATTATATATATTATATATATTATATATATATTATATATATTATATATATTATATATATATATATATTATTATTATACATAAAGCGTGTACAGTACTACTTTGACAATATAGTAGTCGTAGTAATGGAAAAACGGCAAATTTGTTAAAATTATATTGAACGGCTCATAAAAAACTTGTTTACGTTTAACTTTAAGACGCCCATATTGTAGTCAGCTAGTAAAGAAGGAAACAGGAATATATTCCATAGGTGTTCAATTCTAAGAAAGAAGCTTTCCTCATGTAATCTACGTTAATGTTTAGGCACAAATAAAGAGTGAGGGATATTATTGATAGTGTTTCTGCTAGAGGGGTTCTTCTTCTGGAAGTTTTGCGAGGTGGAGCCGTAGATTAAAGCTCAGACAATCACTTTCCATAAAAGTAATTATAAAGAAAAGAAAACAACTCTCAACATCTCTTCTGTGAGAAAGGGATTGCAGAGAAGATAAAAGGGCATAGCCCACAAGGCTACGGAGTCTATTTTGAACTCTATCACGGCAGGATTTTTTTTTTACATAGGCATCACCACAATATATCGTCAGCATAAATGTCTACAAATGATGTAAGGATGTGATTTGGGAGATCATTAATATAGATCAGGAAAAGAGTTGGGCCCACTCAAGGATAAGGGTAAAGAGTGTACATTAGAAATTGGGCAATATAGTAATCATTAGTAATGAAAATTTGGTAAATTTGATAACTTATATAGAGCGGCTCATCAAGAACTTATTTACGTTCGACTTGACCACCACCATATTGTAGTCAGCCGGAAAGCAGGAAAACGGAAGACAATTCCACAGGCGTGCAGTTCTAAGAAAGAAGCTTTGTTCATGGAATCTACGTATCGGTTTAGGAACAGATAAAGAGTGGGGGGGAATTATTGATAGTGTTTACAGCGAGACGAGTGTTTCTTGTGAAAGTTTGGCGAGGGGGGCAATTGATTGAAGCTCAGTCGAACACTTTCCATGAAAATAACGATACATCAGAGACAAACTCGCAACATCTCTTCTGTGAGATAGAGGTTGCAAGGAGGAGAAAAGGAGATCTCCTACGAGGCTACGAAGTCTATTTTGAACTCTATCAAGGCAGGACAAGTCCTTTCTAACAGGTCCTGCCCAGATGTGGCAACAGTATTCCATCCTTGGGCGTACCTGGCTCTAATATAGATAGAGAATAGCATCAGCAGTGAGATATTTACCGGATCGATAGAAAGATCCCACCATTTTTCCAGCGGCCCTGGAAACAGATTTGATGTACGTGTTCCATTTAAGATCAGGAGTGATGGTCAAGCCCAGAAGCTTGTCTAAACTTGAGGCATCCTGAAGACGAGAGCCATTCATTTCAATTGATGCAAGATGTTGCTCAGAATGTTGATGATGTAAAGAGAGAAGCTTGGTTTTAGATGCATTAACAGTAACCAGCCACTCCTTTCCCCATTGTACTACGTGCTCAAGATCAGAGAAGAGAGGATTGGAGAGAACTTGGTCGTTTACGGTCTTAGATGTGCTATCATAAATGGTAGTGTCGTCAGCATAAATGTCTACAAATGATGTAAGGATGTGATTTGGGAGATCATTAATATAGATCAGGAAAAGAGTTGGGCCCAGGATGGACCCATGAGGGACACCGGCATTAATACTGTGAGCTTCTTATTTTTGCCCCTCAACTACTACTCTTATGAACCTATCAGAAAGAAATGATTTAATAATTGAGAAGACTTTTCCAGCTGTAGCATAGCTAGCGATCTTATGAAGTAAACTTTTATGCCATACCCTGTCAAAGGCTTTAGATATGTCAAGAGCAATTGCCCTAGAAAGATTGCCACCGTCGGGAGATTTGCTAATCCTATGCGATATAACTGTAAGCACATCTGCTGTAGATCTAGCAGAACGGAAACCATATTGAGTGTCACTAAGAAGGTTATTTTTGTTGAGATGGTTGATTACTTCTGTATTTAACACAGATTCTAGCAACTTACTCATGAATCACAGGAGACTTATTGGCCTGTACTGAGAGGGGGGTGAGCGATCACCTGAATTCTTAAATACAGAGCATACTGATTAAATTTTCCAGGGAGATGGGAAACTATTCTCCTTAAGACAACGTTTAAACAGTTTTGTAAGTATGGGCGCTAGTTCAGGTTGGAGTATTATAGTACTATAATTGGAATACCGTCAGGTCCAGTTGCTTTACTGGAATCAAAGTTTTTGATTAGCTTGGCAACATCACGTACAGATATACGTATATCACATAGCGTGTTTTCTGATACAGGAGGAAATATTGGGGGTTGGCGGCCTTGGTCGCAAAGGCTAGAATTAGCTGCAAAGTTCTTGACAAAGAGTTTGGCGTTGTCTGATTATGAAGAGATTACCTCAAGTCCATTGGTAATAGTTGGGATGGAGCACACGCTTCTGTTCAGGATTCTGTTTGCTATTTGCCAAAACTGGTGGGAACCAAGCCGCTGCTCAGCTACTTTGGACTTTACAGATTGAGCATACAACTCTCTTGCATTCCTTATAACTTTCTTACAATGGTTGCTGGCAGTCCTGAAAGCGGCTTTAGTTTCCATACATCTATTACGTTTGAAGCAGTTGAAAAAGTGATTTCTGTGCGCAATGGCAGCAACACATTCTGGAGAGAACCATGGCTGGCTGTTAGGTTTTTGATGAAACTTTTTAGAGGGTATGAAACGGCCAATACCTACAATTAACCATTCCGTCAGGTCTAATACTATAGAGGGCACATCCTTTTTAAACATGGAATGCAGAGGTAGATCAGATATATATGTACGGAAGCTATCCCAGTCAGCTTTAGTGTATCGATATACTGTACGAGGGAGTGGTACGTCTGGGGACTTATTACATTTCATTTTTATCTTAATTGATACAAAAGAGTGTTCGGAAGATCCCAGACGCAACAGAACAGAAACTGAACATAGTTCAGGGCAAGTTGTGAGAAAAAGGTCTAGTAGGCTCGCATACTGCCCGTCATTGTCGGACACACGGGTGGGTTCCTGAACAATCTGAGTGAGGTCATAGGCAATGGAGAAATCATGACAGAACCTCCCCTCATCATCGGTCTTGTTTGAGTGGGTCAACCATTCAACGTTGTGAACATTGAAGTCTCCACATACGTGAATGTTAGCTGAAAGATAAGCAGATAGGACTTGGTCAATTTTCTCAGATATGCTTTGAAAGATAGTAACTCCGCTGTTGTGGGGGCGATAGAGAGTAAATATAGATGCAGTAGTGTGAGCTAAAGCAACACGGAAGCACATATAAGGTAAGTTAGGATCTTCCCTGGAGATGTCCCTCCCACATGGAAAGCTATTTTTGATATAGGCACATATTCCATGCCCATGGCGATCTTGGGGGTCAGATTTAGAAGTAAAGTTAGAGTATCCTGTAATTGCGAACTCTTCTAGGGAAATAACCTGTCCAATGCCACTTTCACTTAAAAATAAAAGGTCTGGTTTAGTCTCCTGTAATTGGGTTTCAACCTCTGGAAGGTTAGAACGTAGACCCCTGATGTTGGAGAAGGAGACATGGTAGTAGGGGTCTACGTTGGAAGTTGGAGAACCGGGTTTAATCGTGTATTTTCTCTTGAAACTTGTCATGATGAAATTTTGGAATTTGTGGACTAGGTCGTCAGATTTACTTAGAGCAGGACAGAGAGGGGAAACTAAGAGAGAAAAAAGAAACGAAGACTTTTTTTTGTAGCTAATGATGGTAAAGCCGTAACAATTACCCAGTAGTATGGCATCGAGAGGACCCACCAGAAGCTACTGCATGGTCCAGAATCCATTCACCAAATGACAATACAGCAGCCCCAGTACTTTGCACCTGCTGATAGGACAGCCTCCTTAGTGGTTAATCCAAGTTTCGGGTCCCTGACTATAGGCGGATAACGTCAGCCCAGACAAAACGTTTACCTCCAGCACCCTTACTAGTAACATGACTACAAGGATAGACATAGAAACAGAAAATTTCCGCCATCTCTGCCAACTGTTCGCGCAAAATACAGCTAACCTAGAAAACAGCTTTTTCTTCTCCCTTTGTCAGAAAAATCACTCATTAAAAAATGAGGACTGAAGGACAAAAAAGAAGAAGCGAGTGTAACAGGAGCTGCCGATAACGCATCCACAATGCGTTTTCTACTCTCCATAAAGGATAAGTCCTTTCTAGCAGCTACTGTTTAGATGTTGCAACAATACTCCATCCTTGGACGTACCTGGCTCTTATATAGATAGAGAATTGTATCAACAGTGAGATATCTACTGGATCGATAGAAGGATCCCACCATTTTTCCAAAGGCCTTGGCAACGGATTTAAGGTATGTGTTCCATTTAACATCAGGAGTTAAGGTCAATCCCATAAGCTTGTCTAAACCTTACGTCTCAACAAGACGAGAGCCATTCATTTCAATTGATACCATATGGGGATCAGAGCACTGATGATGTAAAGATAAAGGCTTGGTTTTAGATGCATCAAAAGGCACACACCACCTCTTTCCCTATTGTACCACTTGCTTAAGCTCAGAGGAGAGAGAATCAAAGAGAATGTGGTCGTTTATGGTCTTAGATGTGCTATCATAGTAGTGTCATCAGCATAAGTGACTATGAATGATGTAAGGATGGGATTGGGAAGATCATTAATGGAGATCAGGAAGAGAGTTGGGTCCAGGATGAATCGCTGATGGACTCAGCATTAATACTGTGAGTTTCTGATTTCTGCCAATCAACTACTACTCTTATGAAACTATCAGTGAGATATGATTTAATAATTGAGAAGACATTTCCAGCTATACCGTAGCTTGAGATCCTGTATAATAAACCTGTATGCCATACTCTATCAAAGAGCTTTGATATGTCAACAGCAATTGCCCTAGACAGGTAGCCTCTGTCGAGATATTGGCTAATCTTATGGCATATAACTGTAAGCACATCTGCTGTAGATCTAGTAGAACGGAAACCATAGTGCGTATCACTAGAAGCTTTTTTTTTCTAAGATGGTCGATTACTTCTCTATTTAACACAGATTCCAGCAACTTAGTCAATACGCACAGAGGATTATTGACCTGTACTGTGAAGATGTGCAATCACCTGAATTCTTAAATACAGGACACACTGATGAGATTTTATAGGGTGATGGGAAACAATTCTGTTTAAATAGTTTTGTAAGGATGAACGCTAGTTATGGTAAGTCTTTTGGGTACTATAATTGAAATACCGTCAGGGCCGGTCGCTTTACTGGAATTAAGGGTCTTGATTTTCTTGGCACAATCACATATAGATATGTGTATATATCACCTAGCATTTTTCTGATACAGGAGGGCCTATTGGAGTTTGACGGCCTTGGTCGCAAAGGATAGAATTGGCTTTTTCTGATGATGACGAGATTACCTCGGGTTCATTTATGATAGTCGGGATAGAATACACGCTTCTGTTAAGGATGCTGTTTGATATTTGCCAAAACTGGTGGGTACTAAGCCGCTGCTCGGCTACTTTGGATTTGCCGGACTGAGCATACAGCTCCCTTGCGTTCTTTATTACTTGCTTACAATGGTTGCTGGCAGTCCTGAAACCGGCTTTAGTCTCAGTACATCTATTACGTCGGAAGCAATTGAAAAAAAAGGGGTTTCTGTGTGCAATGGCAGCAGCACATTCTGGAGAAAACAACGGATGGTTGTTAAGTTTTTGCTGGATTTTTTACTTACGAACTCATCTAGAAAAATGGTATGTCCAATGGCAGTTTCGCTTAGAAATGATATGTCTGATTTAGTGTCTTGTAATTGGGGTTCAACCTCTGGAAGGTTAGAACGTATGCGCCTGCTGTTCGAGAAGGAGACATGTTATTGGGGGTCTACGTTAGCAGTTAGAGATCCAGGTTTAATCGTCTATTTTTTTTATTGCAATTTTCATGATGGAGTTTTGGGATTTGTGGGCTAGGTCGACAGACTTGCTTGAAACAGGGCAGAAAGGGAAAGCAAGAGAAAATATAAATAAAGAAATAATTTTGTAGGAAAAGGTAAAGCTGTAACAATATCCCATTAGTATGGCATCGAAAAGCCCACCAACAGCTACTGTATGGTCCAAAATCCACTCAGCAAATGGCAATACCGCGGCACCAGTACTTTGCAGCTTCTGATAGGACAGTCTCCTTAGTTGTTAATATCAGACGGATAAGGTAAGCCCAGATAAAATGTTTAAATCCAGCACCCTTACTTGTGACATGGCGACAAGGATAGACACAGAAACGGAGCATTTCCGACACCTATGGTGGCTATTCATGCAAAATACTGTCAACTTTTTTATCTCCCTTTGTCAGGAAAAACAATCATTAAAATATGAGGACTGAGTGACAAATAAAGAGAAGCGAGAGAAACATTAGCTGCCGATAACGCATCCACAACGCATTGTCTACTCTGCATTAAATATTAAATATTGTGCATACAGTTCATTTAACGTGTTTATGGGAATGTATGGTGAACGATTGCCTTCTCACTAACTGAAAATTAATACAATTGCCTAATCTGTTTAAATATCAATTTGGAAAATATAAAAATAAAACATTTATGGACACGAAAAATCTATTATAAAAAATAAACAATATATTGCAAATTCACTTGCCAGATATAATCGGCATATTTTTGCACAGGAACCCCAATTACAGATTTAATAAAACGATGAAATATAGATATTGATTAAAAACTGAAATAAACATAATATTAGCACCTGCATCTAGAAATGAAAAATGCATCTATAATACGTGCTTTGTGACTGCAAATAAGAATTGGTTTTACTTGAAATAGTTTTCAAGTTGAGTTTGTATTTAGATTTAAAGATGCTGTTTTTAAGTATTCCTGCAGCCAAACGGTTCCATTCCGCGTGCTTTGCATAAAAGTTCATTTTTCTAATTAAGACAATCATCAAAATAGCACAGTAAAAAAATAAACTCGTGTCGTTTCCTACTTCCGAGAATGCAACCGTGACTCAGATAAAAGAATCAATTTTTCACCAGAGCATGAAGTGTTTTTAGAAAAGGACGTCTTATTTCAATGTCAATGCGTTTTATGTGTCGTAATGTGAAAAGGACGTTGCACAATAGATATTTGAGGCATTGGAGCCGTTTTTTAGTAGATCTTATTTTTTTATCTGGGCTTCGTTGAAAACTACCCTCCTTCGTATTCATTTACTTATTGACTTGTAAATCGAGAATTGTTCACTAAATTACAGGTCAAGATATTAGATTGCACTCACTTTACAAAATAATTACAGTTTTCTTTCATATAAATTCCTAATTAAAAAAAATCCAAGCTATAGCGACGGTGGGAGACATTCTCGGTATCTCTTACTGTAATATAAGGTAAATATTATCGGTTTGAAATTATTCAGAAGTAAGGGGAAATATATTATCAGTGTATGACAAATACTTCAAGTCTGCGAAAATATTTGTTAGAAGAATTTAATTTAATTTCAGATCATTATTTATTATCAACATCCTGTTTCTATTGCAAAATAGCATAAACGACTTTGGGTAAGAAATCGGCAGGTAAGTAACAGAGCACTATATGTATGCAGACTTGGAAAGTCTTGTTATAGATTATGCTATTTGTATTTCGTCACAATGAATGAGTGAAAACGACGTCTTGTCATGCAAGATATTACATATACCAATAACATTTCTAATTAATGCAACACAAGCATAAAATAAGAATGCCTCAATTGAGTTGATGCAAGTACACATAAGGCAAAATGCCATTATAAGAAAATACTAAAAACGATGATATCTGCATTTATTAAACTCATATTTAAGCGTAATTTACCACCATCCAGCTAATATATATATATATATATATATATATATATATATATATATATATAAAATAAACCTATATATATACACATATATTTAAATGTAAGCATGTATATATAAGCATTATATATAAATGAAAGTTATATTTAAGCGTAATTTACCACCAGCCAGCTAATATATATGTATATATATATATATATATATATATATATATATATATATATATATATATATATACATATATATATATATAAACACATACATATATATAAACCCATATATATACATATATTTAAATGTAAGCACATATATCTATATAAATATATATAAATAAAAGTTATATATATAAAACGTATATGTATAAACCCCCACAACCATATATATATACATATATACATATATATATATATATATATATATATATATATATAAACAAATATATAAGCATGCCTCTAAAGACATAAATATATATATATATATATATATATATATATATATAAACATATATATGTGTATATAAATGTATAAATATATATATACATATACATATAAACATGCATATATAAACATATATATACAAATATATATATATCGACATTCAGTATACACACACACGTACACACACCCACATATATATATATATATATATATATATATATATATATATATATATATATATAATTGTCGTCGGCTCCTACTCGTATCCGAACATTGGGTCCTATCGTCAGGTGTGTGGATGCCTATGTTATGCATGACTGTATAGTCAGATTCTATGGTGGAAATGGAGGTGGATGTTCACTTTCTCCCTCCTCCTTCTTCTCCCAGCCTCTTCCCTTCTTCTTCTTTCCTCCTCAAAGAAAGCACTGCCACGGAGTGCAGAGTTCCTCCACACCTTCCTGTCTCTGGCAGTCTCTTCTCACGAGGAGTGGTCAATGATAGTTTCTGCCAGAGTGCTCTTCAACTGGTCTTTGTGGCTCAATTTTTGTGTTGCTCAGTGTCTGGTTCCTTTTGCAAGTTCCCCGTACATCATTCTCTTCGGAAGCCTGTAATTTTGCATTATTTGGACGTGGTCTATTCAGCGGAGGCGGTGGCGGATAATAGTGACCTCAAACCTTCTCAATTTGGCACGTTCCAATACCGCAGAGTTCAAGGTATTGCTCTGGCAGAGACTTTTCATAATCAATTAATTTTGTTTTTTGGAAGCGTTCCAGATGTTTTATTTCACTTCTGTACAGTGTCCACGTTTTACAGGAAGCGTGGAGAGGACTGCTGCCAGGAATACCGTTATCTTCGTGGTCATCGTAAGTGCGTAGTTGTTAAATACTTGAGTCGATCAAAGGCGGAATGTGCTGCCCTTATTCTGTTCTCCACGTCCTGCTTGTACGTAGTAGAAGATGTAAAAATGCGTCCAAGATAAGAGAACTGATTTACCTCCTCTAGTTGTTAGTTGTTAATTGTAATATAAAGGGTAGGAAACGTCTGTACTGGCGGATGTTGGACGAGGGTCTTGGTTTTGTCCGTGTTGATCTGCATATCAAAACTTTCATAGGCATAGTTATATGCGTCTGCTAACGACTGCAAGTCTTCTGCCGTCTGACCTGGCGTGGCGTTGTCGTCAACGTATTGTAGTTGTCGCACTTTGCATAAGGTGGTTTTGGTTTTGGCACGGAGTCGTGCGATGTTGAAAATTCCTCCGTCCATGCGATATTTCAAAACAATTAAGGGTATGTATGGTGGGATATCGCTAAGCATTGCTGTGAAGTACAGCGAAAAACATGTTGGAGCCAAAACACACCCGTTCTTCAGACAACCTTTGTTGGGGAATGGGTGTAAAAGAGAGGTCTGATTACAAAATCTTCCAGCCATCCCGTAATGGAGGGCACGAACCACTTCAAGGAACTCGGGTGGGCAACCAAATTTCGTTAGGACAGCCCACATGGCAGGTCGTTGCACTTTATTAAAAGCCGTTTTAAGGACCTAAAGAAAAAAACAACGGTTGTTGCTGTTCAAGGCTTTTCTCCTTCAGTTGCCTTACACAGAAAATCATGTCCACTGTCCTCATGGAAGGTCGAAACACCCAATGGATCTCTGGAATGACGTATTGTGCGATGATGAGCCGGCGGTGAAGGATAATCCGGGCAAAATCTTACTGGCGATGCTAAGCAGTGATATTCCCCAGTAGTTGTTACAGTTCTCCCTGTCACCCTTCTTGAACATAGTAATGATATTAGTATCATAAAAGTCGGTGAGGAGAGTCTTGGTCTCCCATATTTTTAGTATCAGGAGCATCAACCGATTTCTCTGCGAGGGGCCACCGTCAGTGAGGGATGTTATGTGGGCCTGGGACCTTACCGGGCTTCATACGTTTCAGGGATCTGTTGAAGTCCTTGATGGAGGGTGGGAGCGTCAGTCACTAACGTACGGGGTGCTGTGGGGGCATTCCCAAGAAACAATCTGGGGTGTCAGCGTGATCATTATGGAGGTTCTTAAACTGGCACGCCCATCTTTCCAAGTGCTTTCACCGACGGAGTATTACATATATATATATATATATATATATATATATATATATATACATATATATATATATATATATATATATATATATATATATATATATATATATATATATATATATATAGTAACCGACAATCACTATATATATATATATATATATATATATATATATATATATATATATATATATATATATATATATATATATAGTAACCGACAATCACTGGAAAACTGCTGTTTCTAAAGCTTTATATTATCTATATAAATATGTTATTCTTGACCAACTTTTGGTTTTATCAGAAGTATAAAACACAGAATTTTATTATGCTACAATTGAATAATATATTATTAAGCAAGACTTTTTCTATAATATATTACTATACAATATTTGGAATTAAAAAAAAAGACACGTTCCATTCAGTTTTCGAAGAATGCAAACAAAATAAAAAAAAATGTTTTTCTAAGGTGTTTGTATCAAGTAATCCTATTTACGTATAAAAAACAATTTCATATGATTGGCTATAAGAATATTAAAAACTATTAGAATATAATTACCTTATATTTGAATAAATTCCAATACACGATTGTTTATCATAAACTTGTAAATGTAAACAACCGCCGCTATATTAGAGTTTAGTTATGGGAACTCATAACGTGTAAATATTACTGAAGAATATTCATTACTTTTAATGTTAATAGAGAGCTAAATACATGTTTTAAATAAGTGAATTAAATTCTAATTGTAATTGTAAACGTTATGTGGTTTAACATGTGTTATTTTCCTTCTATAATAATTTATCAATCAAGTTTTAATGTTCTATTTTTACACCAAACATAATTAGTTTGCGTTATATTTCTCACTTTTCATATCAGTTTTACTTAGTGTTTAATTTCATAATTAAAAACTTGTTTTAATTTCTATGTTTCTAATTCATAATAACCAATTAGCTACACTTTCTTTCATAAACTAGTTCATAATGAATTTTTCACAATTTGTTCATTGCATAAACTAAAGTGAGAGAGACATTCATGAGAATGTTATGGAAAAAATGGATCGTTTTGGATAACATCTGGGGATATACAACTTGTTGGGATATCACAAGCATCCTCTAGGGAAGTCTATATTTTCATAGTTATAGTCAGTTTTCTAGAAGAAAGATACCATTTTATAAATCGTAACAGGATGCACTATCTTAAACAAAATCTCCCGTAAAACGACACTGGCAGATATTATTAATAATATAACTTTTCACACCCAGTATAGTTTTAATTTTATTTTGGTAGCGATTCATGTAGCTATTTTTATGGGCTGGTATATAGAAAGTCTTATCATTCTTATATTGTAACTGTATGTTTAATGATTTTAAGTTTGCACATTTTGCTTTTTCCTCACAATATTTTTTTATCCTCATCTGAAAGATAATAATTATAGATAACCTACTCAACGAATCTCACATTTAAAACGCAAAAAATAAACAAGCACATTGAAATTTCGAATTTAAATCTTGGATATCGAAGACATTCTGTAGATGTTTTGTTTTCTTATCCTAACTCATTTACAACAATATGAGCCTGCGCTGACGGAACGTTTTGAGTGGAAGTTATCTAATAGGCCACAAATGAGAAATGGAGTCCCAAGAAATATACTTATATTAGGGATATGAAAAAAAAAGATATCCGTATAGATAGTACATCCTTTACTTATTAATCAGTGAAACGTATATATTGTTGAGATAATTACCTGTTCTTTGCTAAATTTTTATAGACATACCCTATTACGAAAATAAAATACACACAATAAATTTGGCCGCCACTATATATATATATATATATATACACATATTTATACATACATATATATATATATCGAGAGAGAGAGAGTGTGAGAGAGAGAGAGAGAAATAGAGATAAAAAAATAAAAAGGAACAATAAATGTATGTGTTTATCAATGTGCACCCTTAATTCCGAGACTCTCTCTGGATTAATGATATTTAGAATTAAAATCATCTGTACACATTTTTGAAAAAAAAAATAATGTGCAAAGTTTGACGCTGTTTTATTTCAGAAACGGAAGAATTCGTTGCAAATCAAAAATGGAGGGGAGAAGGAGTTTTTAAAGAGAGGAATATTTGTAATAACATCATATAGTCGTTATTTTTTTCTTTTAAATATATGAACGAATTTAACATACTTTCTGGAAAAATATGCATGTTTAAAATCGAATATAGATATGCAACGGAAATGAAATGAGTGTGTTTTTGTTAAGTAATTTATTGATTCAGATTATATGTATTAATCATTACAAGGGGTGTTTCTACAGTGGGAGAGGTTATCCTGTATCAAAAATTTAATCATATTACTTTAATAAATGTTTACTTATTAATGGCGCTACATTATAAAAACATCAACATGTTTTACTTGTGTTTGAATATCTCTTTTATGTATATTGCGCCTGTTTTCTTAATTACGTTTGGTTTCACCAACGTATCTGCGATGGTAATTTTGGCAAGGAATATTGTTATGCGTGCATTGAAAACTGGTTAATGTTGGAGAGGTTTTGCTGTTTTTAGTATTTGTTATAGTTTGTGATGTTATTTGTCTGATTGTAATTTCTAGTTTATTTATTGATTTGCAGATTGTTGTATTATTGGTATGTGCAGATCAGAGGTGTTGATGAGCGAAAAATATGGTGTGTATGATATTTTTATTATTTGTCCTGGGAAATATTGGTGTGGCTGTTCGCTAAGCAGTAGATATGAAATATCTGTGATATTGCAACGGTTGCGACGTGTTTCAGAAGTACTCGAATTCTTCGTCCAGATATTCTGGACTGAAAAATTTGAAAGCGGGTAAGAAGAAAACAATTACTTGTTTTTATTTTGTTACTATGGTGGAAGTAGAAATATATGTAATAATTTTTATGTGTGGTTTTGCTGTGAACTTTAAAGGATAGTTTATTATTAGATGTTATAATAAGTATGTCTTGAAAAGGTAATGAGTTATTATTTTTGTTTCATAGGTGACATTTATGAAGAATTCGAATGAGTGGAATTTGTCTTTACTGTTATCTCTGTGCAAATTTTCACGAAGAAAAATTAAAATGTCGTTAATGTATCTAAAATCTTCTTGGGAAGTAATCTAACATTGAAAATGGCAGATTCTAGGAATTCTAGGAAAAGGCAGGATAGTATTTTACTGATTGGGTTACCCATTAGAAGATCGAAATTTTGTTTGTAGAAATTGTTATTGAATTGAAAATAAGTCATGTTAGTCATTAGTTTAATAATTTATAGAAGAGTGTCCGGAAGAAAGAGTAAGTTAATGGTTACTCTGTTTCCGTGTTTACAGAGTACATCTAAGCATTTGATTTAGGTATATTAGTACATACTATCGTTATATCTAAGCTGTGTATGGGTTTGTTATGTACAGTTATAATTTTTATCTTATTGAGTAAATCTCTGGAGTTATTTATATGTGATGCTGATAGTGCCTACTAGTAGTGTTAAGATGTTGAATATGTCACATGCAATTTTATATGCTGTAATACTTATGCAAAATATTATGAAGTGCATAGGGTTATTTGTTTGTTGGTTTTGTGGAGGTCATATAATGACGGTATATCGGGGTGGTATTCAATGTGTGAAGTCCAAATGTTGTTACTTTAATAAGTGCTGTAAAAGATCTGTCTTTAAACCAGTGTCTTAGTCTGACAGCAGTGTGGAAGCTTTCTGCACATAGTCATATTTTTCCATTATTACTATGTCATCAGCGTTATCACCTGGTGATATAATTGTATGCTTGTTACTTGCTAGGTGGTTCAAGGCATCTTTGTATCTATTTG
The DNA here is from genome assembly GCF_053919585.1 of Euprymna scolopes. Lineage (NCBI taxonomy): Eukaryota > Metazoa > Mollusca > Cephalopoda > Sepiida > Sepiolidae > Euprymna > Euprymna scolopes. The sequence goes on from NC_136508.1 coordinate 16,827,152, forward strand.
GAAATATATTCTACTGTACCCTCTTTAAACCTTATCCTCGAGCGGCCACTTGGCCTTGATAAGTGGCGATGCCTATGTAAAAAAACAAAAAAAACACGTAGGGTTAAGTAGCCGCGACTGAAATAACACCCTGTAGGAAATTGTATATAAAACCTGTGTCTTCATGTTTTTAATTCTTCAAAATTATGTTGGGGGTAATATTTGCATATATGCCAGATGCGAAATGTAGACAAAACCTTAGGGCTTTTACTTCGATGTTTGAGAATTTTGCAGTGGTAATACTCTGTATTAGATCCGGCCGTCCTATGGTACTCGATTTTCTGTTTGAGATTAATTGTGCTATCCAGTTTGATACAATGACGGGTGTGTTATATTGGAATTTATTTGTTTATATTTATACAAAATTTGTGTATCGTTTTGTGATTCTGTTGTATGTCTATAGCTATTGTGCAAGCAGAGTGGAATAAAACAAGATGCATTGTTTTTAAAAAGCCGCTATATAAAATATGTAGTTTTTAAAATATAATCCGGGAAAATATGGTGGCAATATTTAAAATATATACATGAGGAGGTGGGTATAGTTTTTCAGTTTAGTTTTACATTTCAGCAAAAAAATCTCATGTTATTATAAGAAGTGGAAGCGATGATTATCTTTTAGTATTTTTACAACACTTTCGGTGTTCCATTTTTACAAGATGATGAGAAAAAACGAAATAATTTCCCGACACTAACTAAAATTTACAAAACAGTA
>NC_136508.1:16832902-16855402 GCF_053919585.1 Euprymna scolopes
ACATACGCATAGACATTGTATCATAAAGATACGCGTAGTACATGGTGTCATAAACATTATAAAAGTCCTCTCCCACACTGGAAGCCATTTCACATCTGACGGTCTGATTCTGAGAACAGCATTGTTACAGAGATGCATATAATGTATATAGAGAATGTGAAAGCACAACATTTGCACTTAATGGATTCTTTACCTATTTTCGGTAAGGCCTTATTCATCACGGACACTAGTGATATTCCTGATGATAGTTTCCTAAGCGTGACTACTTCCGTATTAATTCATCTTAGATTGAAAGTAAAGGGCTTCTTTATGACACCATCCGTATAATTCATCTATGTGATCGAATGAACTCTTTCAATCTGATAATATGCTTACTTATGACTATATTCACTTGCATGTCTTACCTTCCCAACTACTGAGGCTCCACCCCACCCTTGAATAATTGAGACAGTTTGCATGCGTGCGTATAGCGACTGCTTTCAAATGCGTGTCGTGTGCAACAGACGTCATGGTAAGAAAAATTGAAAAAATACTATAAAAGTAAATCTGTTCATAGACTGACAAACACGGTTGAGACAGGGATAACGTCACAGGCGTAACGAGAAGTCACTTGTGGCGAAGGAATAAGGAATAAGAATAATAATATGTTCTTAAAATCTGAAACAGGAGTTAAAGTATATCTGTATTCTTTGTGGCTGATTCTAAAACGTGCTAGCTTCTAACGTAAAAACAACGAAAAATAATGTACCTATGGAGTATAATATAAACTTTAATAGATGCTACAACTCGCCAACATATGAGCTAGATATAAATAAGACAAGGTTGTCATGGTGATAGAATTATTATATATACCCACGTATCAACTCTTGTACGATAGACTATTTGTAAATTAAAAAAAAATACAACAGACACAAACCGCTTGAAGCAAATAAAGTTATGGATAACACGCAAGTAAAAAACTAATTTCTATTTAAAAAGGCCCTGCCGGTAGGGCATAAGAATACACCGACTGCCCCCCTGCAGAGGGTAAATTCCCTCAATGGGGGCCCTTGATATTACCTTCAACTATATCCAGTGGTTAGACAGCTTGTGGGTTTGGGGAGTGGTGAGCCCCCCTTTAATTACCATTGCTCCCAATTCCACTCTGACCCAGAGTGGTAGTACCTGCCAGGGTTCCAACTATGGGTTTAATAGAAACCGACTTGAAAACAACAAATATATTCCATTAAAAAAAAGGTCTTCAAAATCTTTGGATTCGGCATTAAATAACCCGAAAAGGGTTGATATGCCGTAAAACAAAAATAACCAACCAACCAACAAACCATTTAAAAATGCAAACAAATGTCCAAATACTTATTGTGTTATCATATTTAAATGCATTGGTAGACAGCTGGTATCGTGGCTTTAATTTAATAATAAATTAAATTGAGTAAAAAATAAATTGAATATTATTGAATAAAAAAATAAAATAACTGAGAAATTGACGTAAATTATGTAGACATACTTTTTATTATATTTTTATATGAGTATATACGTCGTCGAAAAAATCCGTGGTCTGCTGAAAAATATTTTCTATACAATTCCAAGAAATGAGTTGTGTTTACTTAAAATCTATTATAGCTAGAAGGCGGGTGTTTCTGCCATTTTAAATTAATTTGATAACAGCTGCGACCAGTTGTTATTTGACTTTTTCATTTAAATCGAATTCATATTTTCATTTAATTATGTGTCGCGTGTGCCTGTCTGCTTCGATGTTTTAGCACTACATGCAGGCGGTTTAACGGAAGTGGCGCGTGTTAAATTGTAAAAACTGATAATATTGAATCATCTATTTTACAATTATGTGTACACATGTTTGGGTGCAAGATTCACTAGTGCATAGGAACGGTCGTTTATTTTAATAAAACAAGTCCATCTATAAACGATTAATATTATGAATGCTAAGACATTACTTCCAAATAATGTTCCTGATGCGCTTTATATATGCCCTTTGGAATAGATAATGTCTAGCTGTCTTTGCTAGTGGATATATTTAGTTATCAGATGTGTGATGGTGGAATTGTGACTACTAACGCATATTGTTTGGACAAAGAGGAAGTAATTCCAAAATATGGCGGGGGAAGTCAGGCAGAGCGTAAAACATTTGCTTATTATTCTAATTGCTGGCAGTCATTTTGATTAAAATGGCTATTTAAGAGAGGTGTGTTCGTGTAGCAACTAGCTAAATTCCTCGGTACTATGTGCGTCGATTTTATCTGCATTTAGCAAAATACCGTATTTGAAATTATGCTATTCAACCTTTAAAAAACTAGTAGAAATTTACTAATAATATAAACATACACTAGCCTGTATGATAAACAGCAGCATATGGATAGCAAATCATTTTAATATTACGTGCGCTTTTATGGACGAGGAATCATGCTGAGATCAACGTATTTAAGAAAATTGTGTTGTTGAAAAGCATTAGATAAAGCTCTTAAAATATAGCTGCATAGATATTATCCCCAGGTTATATCTTTACATCTGTATATCTTTTTATACGTCTTTTTATCGTTAGCTTATCGCTTGTAATATAACTAAGAAATATTTTAGGTCAAAAATATTTAGAATAGCCCTATCCTAAAGGCATCAACCTTTGGATTCGTTTGTTTACTGGTAGTTGCTCAGTTAAGTGTCTCAGGGTAAGTTGACTGTGTGTGGACCTTACCTAAAGTGCTTTGTCATGTACACCTCTATGTTAGCTTAAACTAGCTAAAATATCATACTTAACTCTGCTATTGCACATGTAAATCTATTGGTTTTCTTAAAAAGATAAGCTAATAGGTGTGTGTCGAATCTACACGAGTGGCAGTGACACGACCTGGCCGTTTATGTTTAGGAATGTTTTAATATATATATATATATATATATATATATATATATATATATATATATATATATATATATATATATATATAAGCTGAACGTATGCTTGTGTGTGCGCGTCAGGTCACGAATAGGTTCCTATGTTACATGATAAGGGCTGTCACCTTTTTATGTAAGTATAAAAATAGAGAGATTTAGTTAAATGTAAAAAATGAAATAGAATAGACGAAATTCGAACCTCGTAACTTAGGTTTACAAATAGATTACGAGAGAGAATTAGCAAATGGAATGTGAAAAACAAACCATTGTTTAGCTTAGAGATAAAATAGTTTTAAGAAAAGAATGAAGACATGAAAGAAGACGCATGTGTTAACAGGTATATGACGTCATGGAAAATGGGAATTTCTCGATATAGTTGGAAACTTTATAGAGTCAGAGGGAGTCTGAGAGAGAGAGTCTGAATATAAAAGACGACACTCTGGGGTCAAGAGATAGGAGTTGAACGTCTGGAAGCGAGACGGTCACCTTTGAAACGTAGAATGTAAAACTTTGAATTCTTTACTAAGGAAACCACAACCAGTCGAAGAAGAAATAAACGCATCATGTGTGTTTATAAACAACGTCTTTGTGCTGTAATTCTACCAAAAGGTAAAGTGAAAATTGTCATTATATGTCTTGTATATCACGTGTTTTAAAATGTCTTTACATACACAATGTGGTCTCTACATCTGATATCTACACTACTAAGTACGAACAATATATATATATATATATATATATATATATGTGAATCTCTTCATAACACGAACACAAAACGCAACATCTCTCTCTCTCTAAGACTCTAAGACACACTTTTAATAATAAGTCATAACAAAGAACAATAACGAACAATAAGAACAAGAATAACAATAATAATAATGAACATATATAATACCTATATGGTTGACAATTTAAAAAAAAAACTGATTACATATAATGATAGAAGATGTATCGAGGATCAGGAATGGGTATGTTTGATCTGGCAAAACGGTGGTTCATTAAAATTGTGGGGATGTATACGCGACTGGGCCCCAAAGTATGGAACAAATTGAAAAAAAAGTGTACAAGGTTGTTTGATATAGATGTACATAAGAATACTTTGATAAGTATGTTTCAACTTAAATAGGGATGGTACATTGAAATTGTGGGGGGTCTGCTTTCGCGCCTATACTCCATGGAACTATGTCACAAACTTTAACAAAGACTTTTCATATCCATTTGCGTAAGTATGCTTTGATAATTATGTTTCAGTTTGAAGAAATAATGTATAAACAAATTATGGGGTATTCTTTCGCGCCTGTCCCCCACAGAATGGAAATATGTCACAAAGTTTTACAAGGTTTTTTTAAAAGGGCTGAGGGTCAACAATAACACTTTAATCTTAATTCACGTTAGCTTTTATTTATTTTTTGGAGTTGAATCATATTGTGTCGAATAAATTCACCTCATAAATTCACGTTCTTATTAAAGTGAAAGCAAAAAAAAAGTCGGAACTTAGACAATTCTCGACACAAAATTTTGTATAATTTTGGTTTGTTTTCTGGCTCCACTTTCACGCGCCCCTGTTTCTAAAATAAATAAATAGATACATAATAAAAAATAAGAACGTTGCTTGTTATCGAGTGAAAAGTAGGAAGAAATCCTGCTCATGTGATTATGTATCTTTTTAAAAACATTTACATAACACTTTTATTTTTATTTATATACTGTTTAAGCATTTTTTATCAGTATACTAGAAAGAAATTCGGATGATTACACCCCTTTCTGCGTGTTCTTTACATTAAAATAGAACAACCCTTGATCGAGCAGTGCAATACTACACCGTTGAATACGGTAAAACTGAAACGAAGCTGTTCTGCTTGAAAAGGGTGCCATATTCTTCTTATTAATATTCATATCGATTCCTTACTTAAAAAGAAGTAATTACGTGTTTACCTTTTTAGTATCACATTTTGCTGTTTCGGATTAGTTTACTAAAGTAAGTAAAGGTTCATTATTTTTCAAGACTGTTTTCGTCTGTTTGTTTTTCGATATTTCGTCGATATTATGTAGTAAGAGTTTTTTGTTTTGAAATAGTTTTTAATGTTCTATACTTGAAATAATTTCAGCGAACCGAAATCAAAACGAAATTGGAGGCGATAACTACTTAAATGAATTTTTATATAAACTACACGTGATGCAACCGAATATTCATCAAGCACAAAATAACGGAACATATTGAAACATGTTTGTAAATATTCCTTACGTTGATTGAACTCTTTTTTATTTCTTGTATATTAATTTATTTATAACAAAGTTGATATAAAAAAATCGCAAAATTATCTTTACTTTCATCATAGTTTGCTTAGGGTAACATTTTTGATTATCAACACATATCTCTTTACAACCCCCTGCGTTTCATAACCTATCATACGTTCATCAATCACAGTCCATTTTCTGTGGGCTGTTTTGAATCCAGTCAACGACGGGTACTGCTGCTAGTATATATATATATATATATATATATATATATATATATATATATATATATATATATATATATATATATATATTTCGACACCTGTGTTAAAGTTTATTCAGATTACCACTACTTTATGATGAGGAACTTAAACAGAAAACACACTATTTACATGAAAAGAGTTTGTTTTGTTTTATCGGCGTGGATTTGGGTAACAAGCAACAGAAAAAAAATAGGATAGCACGTGGTCGAAGCCAATCAAAGTGCGGGCGGCGAAAACTGGAAGTATAAAGATTATAACAAGATATGGTTGTCTGGTAAATGGAGATTAAAGAAAAGTTTGCACCGGCTCGGATAAATGTGTAGTATCTTGATGGGATCGAGTGCCTTTTCAACCATTATGAATATTACTGTTTTTTTTAATCTCATTGCAGACGAAATGAACAGGAAAACAAAAATTAAAAAGCAGCTATCGTTTGGACAGTAACGCTAGTAAAGATGTTTTCCTAAATAAGAAAAGGAAAACAGCTAACTCGGGTTTATTTACTTATTTTGATTGTTAATTTGCGACGTTATATATTTTGATAAGAATATATATATATATATATATATATATATATATATATATATATATATATATATACATATATATATATATACTGCATATGAAATTATTAACGAGTTTACATTTTTACATTGTTTAAGGAACGAGTTAATAAAAATCGATTAAACTTGGAAAAATGCTGACAATACTATTAAGTTATTCGAGTCAGGAAGTAAAAGAATTTAAGACATAAGATGGGATATCTGTTGGTTTCAGTGTGCCAATTAATTACCGAGGTTTAGAATGAAGCACAATATAACCATAACTTCTTTATTGATATAATTTTCAAACATTAAATGAACTAGGAAAATGCTTAGGTCACAATAACTACATAGACATTTTTTACGTTGACATAATTAGTAGGAGATATGCGACCCTCTTTTATGAATGACTCGTAAAAGATCTTGGTCCACGGAATTAGTCAAATGTGTGATTTTCTCAATAGTTATTCCTCGCGATACCTCTTGGAGTGCATGGCACAACTCATCTTCGTTGTATAATTGGCGTCCACTAGCATAGAGGCGTAACTTTATGATACTCAAAAGGTTACCAATTTGGTTCAAATCTGGTGAATTCGCAAACCACTTCATCTTTCGTAGCCCAGAGATCCCCAGTAGTTGCAAATACTCTTTGCTTTTTTGCTGCATGCGAGGGTAAATTATTATACATAAAAATAATGATCCTGCTGGACGTTACCCTTTGCTTCTTCATCCATGATTCAAAGTGTTCCTTCAAAAAAGGTACCTAAGATTTGACGTGCTTTTTACGCCTCCTGGGACTCTCCATAGACAAACTAATGTACCTCTGATAATCCAAGCAAAACTAATTATCCCACCACAACCTTGTTGACGCCTTAAACGTTGATGACGATGCCCATTAAGGACACATCCTTTGCTCCAGCCATCTGGGTCATCGTCTGGCACGTACTGTATCCGTGGACCAAACTTTGTAAAATCCGTTTTTATGTTGTTTTCTGCCCATTTCCATCGGTGTTGTATGTGATGTTGCTTTAATGGAGGCTTTGTCACAGACCGAACATATTTTGTCACTGCTTCCAGAAGGCGACATTTACTACTTCTTGAGACATACTTAAATCCGGCGTGTTCAAATAGTCTCGGTTTGTCTGGCCAGTATTCTAAACATCATGTTTGATTCAGAATAGAGAACGGCGTGAAACAACAGTAGATTTATATTTATCAGCTGTTACGTGCCTTTTTAGGGTCCTTGACAAAGTCTTTCTAAGTTTGATGGTACCTTCCTATAATTTTCAATGTTTCGAGGGCAGTTGTACATTTATCTTGCTGTTCTGTAATAGCAATATTTTCAGAACTACTCAAACCACCTATACGACCAATTTTATTGACGAAAAAAATTGCCTTGTTAATAATTTGACACACCTCAAATCCCGTGGATTCATCCATTACGATGTCAAGTTGTTTACATTATGAGGAACAGTACGAAAATTCCACAGTACACGCAGCTCAGCATTCCAAACGTTTCTGAAGTTTTTTTATACGAAACTACCGGCAAGTTTCTGAAAGTGATAAAACAATGTTATCTCGTTAATAATTTGACACGCAATGTATATATACAAACATATATGCATACATATGTATCTATATGCATATATATATATATATATATATATATATATATATATATATATATATATATATATATACCCACATATATACACACCCGCACGCTCCCCATATATATATATATATATATATATATATATATATATATATATATATATATATATATATATATATATATATATATATATATATATATATATATATATACATTACCCACCTTCGCTTAAAAGAAGGCATACTGCCTGCTGATTATTAGGTGCTAATAATTGAAACCGGGCCTTATACATTTGTAAATATTGGCTTTCGTTACAGTCTATCTTCTACATATAAGTAAAGGGAATAGGAAGCAAAAAGTGATTCCCCATGTCTAGCGTTTCTTGGAAAGAAGCGTTTCGAGTAGACAGCTTTATGGAATGTAAGGACATTAACAGTGAGGATGTGTTATTTTGCTATTAAGGTTTGTTAAAGATATGAATGTAGCGGGGGGCAAAAGTGCAATGTGTAAATCAGAGCACATTCATTCGAAATACTTTTAATACAAGTTCATGTATGCGATTGAACATGTGTTTCATCCTAGTGTGCATAGTGTAATCTATTTGTAAACCCTATTTAAGAGTACGAAACATTTGGTAGATTCACCTGCCAAAGGGTGGTAACTATATTCTATGCATTGGCGAATGATGGCTCTACAGAGGTACGAGATACTATCAGTTCTTCATAGTTTTCAAGAACGAAAAAAGAAAACCTCCTCAGCGCACCAGCAGCCTTGCTAATGGCCTGAATGTGTTTCTTTTAATCCATATAATATGTGAATGTAAAGCCAACAAGTTTGAAGAAATAATTCTTATAGTAGGAACTTATTTGTAATGGATATCGATGGTTGAAAACGGGTTTTTTTTCAATCGGTAATGAAAAGCAGCTCAGTCTTACTAGAATTTAATGCTACCATCAATATACCCCGCATTTCACTTACTGTCAGGAGGTGCATTTTTTAATAATGTAGTCATTATCTTTCATTTGTGCACATACTTTATAATTCAGCGAGTGTAATATTTTTATAAAATTCCTTATATATATATATATATATATATATATATATATATATATATATATATACACATATACATATATGTAGATTGATAGAGATATATATGCATATATATGTAGACAGATAGATAGGTACATAAAGATAGACATATAGATAGCTTGATAAAACGGTAGATACATATATCGATACATAGATAGATAGATTAATAAATTGATAGATAGATAGATATTACCAAAGACGCACATGTCCGTCTCTCTCTCTCTATATATATATATATATATGTATATATATATATATATATATATATATATATATATATATATATATATACTAGCTGTACCCGGCCACACGTTGCTGTGGCTCAGTTTGTTAAAATGGAACACATGTGAAAGTAGAGAAAAGTTTGATTCTTTTTTTCAAGAGAATGTACAAATTATTTATTTTTTTTACAGATGTTAAGAAAATAAACAGAAAAATACTTCCATCATTAATTATGCAAAAAAATAAATAAAATGTTGATTTAGTGGTTCGATATGCTTATAAATTACGATGAAACTTGCTGAGTATGCACTGTTTTACGGTTGTTGTAAAAATGGAACGGCTACTTATATTTCGCTTCATTTTAATCTTTCTTAATTTTTTAATTGTGCCCCCCAAACGAATATAATCAAAACAGTAACATTCAACAATTGTACTTTATGTATATAAAACACAAAATGGGTGTGTGTATTACTGTACACATAGATTCAAAAAAGTTGTCAAAAAACCAATATATAACAAATAAATGTTATCAAAGGCAAGATAAGTTACTTTTCTGCCAAACTGGATATATTTTTTGTGTTTTTATTCAATGTAACATATTTATTCAGCTCGAAAAACATACAGTGTTTACCGATGTATTCGAAAATTCAAGATGGCGTCTCACACCCTCTTTAACACCGTAAGTATGAGAAAAGGTGTTATAAATAAAAAAAACTATACAAAATACTATTAAAATTTTGCCGAATATATGTCAACCTATGTCACGGTAACATATATTGAGCGAGTTTTTAACAGTATTTTATCCGGTTTTTTTATTTATAACATCTTTTCCCACACTTACCGTGTTAAAGAGAGAATCAGATCCCATCTTGAATGTTCCAATACATCGGTAAATACTGTATTGTTTTCGAGCTGAATGTTACATTGAATAAAAACACGAAAAATGTATCCAGTTTGGTAGAAAAGTAACTTATCTTGCCTTTGATAACATTTATTTGTTATATATTTCTTTTTGGACAACTTTTTCGAATCTATGTGTACAGTAATACAAACCCCACAAAATATTTATTAATTTTTTTTTAAATTAATAACGAAAGGGAAATAATTCCATTTTTAAACGAAAAATCAGTTTACCTAACTTACTGTATTAATGCTATTGTATTTAAGCAAGAAAAAAAAGGTAAATATCCAGATACGCTACTACAGAACACCGACCACTCTAATTTGTTTTTTTTATAGGTAATTGAGGTCGCTGACAACGAATCTGATAGTAAAACTTGGGGCAAATTTACCGTTTGCATGGTATTTACCCCTGAATCCACGAACTTCTTTCCACCATTTTGCAGCATCCGTTTATGCTACGCGCACGCACGCTGTAGCATAAACGACGGCTTCACCAAGCAAACTATGTTGGGAGGAGGGGATTTTTTTTCCAGGACATAGAATTTTCTAATTTTCAAAAATACATTATAGCGATTTTTTGGTGGAAAATTTAAAATTAGCTGAAAAATAAATGAAATAAGAAAAGAGAAGCACACCTAGTTGGAGTAGGGGGGTAATCTATCTGTTTTTTTTTTTTTACCTGGAACATCGAATTTTCAAATTTTCCGTAAGTAACGCACCGACATTTACCAATTAGAACACCATTTAACATTGCGGGGGGGGGCGTATGTGATGTTGCGCGCGCGCCCCAAAATCACATCCCCCCCAAACAAATTAGAGTGGCCGGTGTTCTGTAGTAGCGTATCTAGATATTTACCCCAAAAAAAATATTTAGGTGTGATTCGTTCACCCTAAATAATGTAGGTGACTGAAATAGGAATCTAATTGAATCTTTAATTTCCTGAATAGTATCCGATAATTCATTTTTCTTCGAGTTATATCGAATACATTAATACGGACTTTAGGGGCTTTTTTCGTAATGTTACTGTAATTTTTTTTTTGTTACAAATTACGATGCTTTAAAAAAAGCAAAAATAAATTCTTGCGTTTTTTATTTACTACTGAAAACCATAACTTTAGTAAAGGTATTTTTTGATTAAACAAAAAAAAAACATTTTCACCAAGAGTTAAGTAAAAATAATTAGTTCATTATATTCTGCGATCATTATTTGAAAAATACTGCAATTTTCATTAAAATTCGTTAATTTTCTGATTTTTGGTGAATTTTTAAGTAAAGGGAGGAATCAAAATGTGTATACACTTTGAGCGTCTCATTCATTTTGCGACCTCGTGTGGTTAATTTAAATTAAAGTTCAATCACATGGTTACATTATCAATAAGTCCATTGAAAATTTACCGATATTGTAAACACATTTTGTTTAAGCCTGTGGTGTTTTTTTAGTGATGCAATGTTGTCAACTGAGATTTAAAAAAAAAAAAACCGCGAGATCAGGAGAAAGAAATATCCAGAAAATCGCTAGCCAGTTTGGCAGAAAAGTAACTTATCTTGCCTTTGATAACATTTATTTGTTATATATTTGTTTTTTTGACAACTTTTTCGAATCTATGTGTACAGTAATACAAACCCGTGTACAGTAATACAAAACCTTCGGGGAGATTGGAATATCCCCCACCTAAAATGTACTTGGAAAATCGATTTTATAGTGAGATTTAAGAATGGTTAGTCGAAAAAAAGGTGAAAAACAAAACAAATAATCAATAAATAATTGTTACCAAAGACATATAATTCTACTTTTTTTTTACTTACATGGATGAGTTTATTTTATGTTTTAAAGTATTTTCAAGCAATCTAATGCGAGTGTCTGGGTGCCAAATACCTCCAGATTTTCTAGAATTTCCCGCTAGATTGTAAACGAAATCTCCAGATCTAGCAGGAAAACCGCTAAATTGTAACACTGGTCACGTGACAGGAAGCGGTAATACATAATTGCCCCTAAATAAAAAAATGGCCTCTAGGTACAAAGAAATCCAGCTATTTATCATAGAAAAATTAAGTATAAGGTTATAATTAAAAAGAAATACATAAAACACACACATGGATATAGTAAACATATTATACGAAAACGTGGAAGCCATCCGTCCAGTGGTTTTTTAGACAATTAACTCCGAACGAACCAACATTTTTTCATGAGCAGTAATTTGTGGCGACACAGGCATGATCACGTTTCGGTTTTCTCTTCTGTATTAACTAGATACCTCATCAGGCAACACCGCTTATATTCCAAATCGGTATTCTTAATAGCGAACCCATTATTAGCACAATCTATGCTGAGCAACGTATATAAAAAATCGTTTAATTGCCGATGTTTGAACCGTGTCATGCTGATTCCTTTGTCGTTATTCTGCTAATTGAATTCAAATAAATACTGAACACTAAAGAATAAACAGTTAAATTCGTTTTAATTCGGAATAAAATTGCAAACCGAACTGACTGACGGGAATATTGTTTTTTTTTTGTTATTTAACAATACATGTGCAAAGCTCTTAAAAGACAAATAGGAGTTCTGGACTAAACGTACGGTTAACTTTAATTTTCTGAAATAATGTCGTTACAATTTATTGAGCAATATAGACAACATGGGGAAGCTGAATAGGAAGAAGCAGTTAGGATTATTAGTCTCATCAAACATTTTTTAGAGGAAATTTTAAAGCACAAACACCATTTTGACAGTTAGTGTAAAAATATATCAAAATAAAACAGGGGAGATATTGTTATAGTCGATAGCATAGTTAAATGGGGCCCATATATACAGTTAACTTAAGAGTATACAAATAACCTAATAATTAATTAATATAGGCCTTTTTTATTTGTCACATATTTATCCTTCATAAAATGAATATTAACAAAAGTTCATATCAGCATAGTATTATACTAAATGTAATGTCTAAAAGCTTATTCAAATTAAAAATAATAAATTAACAAATAAAAGGTAATTATTTTATTATAAACTAGCTTAGATAGAGTAGTAAAGCTTAAGAGAATTTGCTATGCCATTTGAATCCAGAGAATGTTGCATCATTGTAAACTAATAACTACGAAGTTAAAGTAATGCACGTCTGTATAAATTCAATGTTCTATGCGGGATTGTTTATCCTTCCAGAAACAAGTGTACGTTTAACTTCTATCGAGCTGCACGAAAATCCTTATTTTTCAAACCCTAATTTTGTAGCGTTTTTTTATTTACATTAATATTTTAGCATTAAAAAGAAATGAACCACGCTGTTGTTAGTTAAAGGAAACGCTCAATTCTTAATAGTTATTTTTAAAGTATTGAGTATTTCATTCAAATGCGATTCTGATAATCGGGTTTCGCATTACTAGGGAAAGCGATACGCGAACATGTCCTAAGAAGGGATAAGTGAAAAGAGACGAAAGGCGTTATTATATAAAAAAAAATAACCTACAAGGTATGCTATTTAAAAAAAAATATATTTGCTTCAATAAACCAAATATAATAGAGAAGTATAACACTCATTAACGCGCAGAAATACACACTTTAAGCATAATACAAAAAAACTTTATCTTCTATACATATTAAAGAGCTACAATAATTCCGAGCAATACTTACTATTCATTAAAACTTGTATCCGAGAAATTGATTTACCAACCAGCCTGTGGCACTTATTCACGGAAGTAAAATTTAAAAAAAAGACATAGGAAAACCACGCCGACCATTTGGACTACTCAATTTAGGGATATCAATACCTATCGTTGTGTACGACACTCTATGTTGGCAAATAAAACTAATATAATTAAAAGTTATTGTAAATTCCATCTAATATTGCCATTGCACTTCTATTTGCTAACTCGTGTTCTAATTGTTTCCTATGAACCGCGTTGTCATCACCTTAATACACAACTCTTTTCAGAATAGTTTTTGTTTCCCGCTTGCTTCATAGCGAGTTTCGGCTAGTGTTAGATTTAATCTTTATTCTCATGCTAAACTGGCCATTATTTTCAGTACACGTTTTTCTAGTGCTCTTTTGTGGTAATCTGGTGTTTCTTTAACTGACATTTGCTTTCTCGATATATTTACCTAATTGATTTTTTTCATTCATGTAATAGAAGTAAGGTTTTTACATATCTTCTCGTTTTTATATAATTTAATGTTGGGATAGTTTCTAAATATAATTGGTGTTTGTCTCTCTTTTCTGTCAATTATTTATTTGTAATACACCTTCTTCCCCTAATGAAATAGATTCCCGTACTAGATTGAGGCGGCTTTTTTTTCTTATTTTCTCTGGTTTTAAAGTTTAGAACAAGCAAAATACCGAAAATATTACAAATAATCCAATTAACATAATCTAATTCCGATTAAGCGATGTAATTTCCAAATGTCAGCGTACGTTACGTACGAACATTATGTGCGTAACTGCCGATCAAACGACGAGACTTAACCATCTTACACATATTCTGCAGCTCGGCTAAAAGTAATAAAGGTGTTTAATCTAAAAATTTTAATATAATGGTTTAATTCCAATATTAAGCCGAACTTATACACAAACAACATTGCCACGTGGAGAGTAAACGGAGAACTTTATACTTTTAACGTGGTATTTGCTGTTTGTTTTCGCGGACGAGTTAAAACATTCAAGCACGATAGCTTGTTGAACCCAGTTCTGTGGGCACGTTAGCTCCTTTCGTAATTATGAATGTCGATATATTTCTCATAATTCTAAGAGTTGATACAATCCGCATTTTAAGTATTATTATTTACGATGGTTATATTTTCATCCTTCCGAAAAATTCCAGTATTTTCCATTAAAATCTATATTCCCTTAATTTTCATTGCTATAATAAATCAATGAGTTGGAGAAAAACAGTACTGACCTGTAAGTGTAATGCATGCTTCTTTGAAATCCGACTACAACACGAAACGATAAAACTGTTGCCCTAAAATATACGACAGAATTCCATTTCTGTTCGATAAAAACGTTTTTTTCTATTGCATATTATCTATTAGTTACCCATTTGTGTACAAATTCCAAAGTCTCCTATAATATGTGAACATAGTAATGTACAACGTGTGAGATCAGAGATGCAGCGCTCAAAGACTCATGTTCTCTACTGATAGAAGTTGTGAAAACAGAGCCATTAACAGCATCCTTAAAATGCACATCTGGAGTGTTTCACCCTTTGGACCATAGGAAAGCACAACTTTCGGCCAGGGTTAAGGTTGTTGGTATAATTTCAAAAGCCACATTCTGCCACATCACATCTTCGAATACGGCCTGAAATCATATTAGCTGATCGTGCTCAATAGGGGGTGATACCTTCGTGTTATGAAGACGCCGCAGCAGTACTCAGCGACGACGCACAGTTTCAGAAAGGTCCAGGCTTCTCTTCAGAAATAGTGCTAAGACTGCTAATCATCTCACTGATACCTCATCTTCCAAACTGAAACATCTGGACAAATGTTATTGGTCATACGTCGAGAACATCCAAAAAATTGCATCCCACATTACCAAAGGCAGTTGGCCACCGCCATCAGCCGATCTCCCGTCGGCACTGGTAGAAATGTCATGCTGCCAGTTCCGAAACCGTCTCGTGGCGGTCATTGAAGGCGGCTACCTTGAATAGATATGAACTGCACATAATCAAGTTACCTGAATTGGTATATACAAGTTTTAATATTAATCAGTAGTGTTGTTGTTTTCTTTAGGGCGACTATTTTCTCTTTCCACCTGTACATTCATCTTCACATGTTATACAGTCTTTGAGAAGTAATCTCGCCAGAAATAGTTTGATTTACAGCAATTAATTATGCTTAGGGCATGGTTCATTCACTTCCACAAGTGCGCTATCCTAAGTGCGCATGTATTTTATCATTTTTTTCAGTCTGAAGCAAACTCCTGCTTATTTTGGATTAATAATACTATATTTTAGATAGAGATCGGTACAAAACACGGAAAACTTATCCGTATATGCGATGGCCTGTGAAAATATATCCGTGAATAAGGGTTTTTCTCATCGAATAGTAAAATAAAACGGCTTCATTTTTGAAACTTCGTCATGTACTTTCTTTGGTTTCTGAAAAACATGTAACGGCTATTGATGTCTAATATTACGCCAGTATAAAACTCTGTTGAGATCCACCATTATCTAATATTACAACTAGACACATGCTAGTAATCTTGAAGTGTTAGATGTCTTTAGTAAGCGAAAAAATGCAGTTTCGAACTGATATGTTGCACGATGAGCGATCGACAGATTAACCGACCGACGAAATCTCTCATGAAAATACGTGGAAAAATACAAAGAATCCCAAACCACGAGACGTGTTCATGACTTGTTTCCAATCGATACTGTTTCCCCTTGTGATATAAAACAGGTTCATGATTTATTTCGACCACTTAAATTAACAAATCACGAAACACTCGAAACGATTCTCTCTTTTGCGGGAAATAGTTTGCAATTAAGACTTGAAGGTCAGAAGCAACACTTTCTTTGTTTCTTCAAAAGTAATAATCAGCGTCGTTATATGTTTATTATTTATATAATAAATATTGTTATTGTTAATAGTATTTCCACGTTGTATTTTTGTTGCAGAATTTATGACGCCAAATTTACGAATATGTAGAAAATTAATATACAAACACGACTGTCACACGAACACAAACATGCACACATACACACACATATGCATGCCCGCCACCCCCCATATATATATATATATAAATATATATATATATATATATATATATATATATTGAACATTTACGTTCTAATAACGTCGATCAACGTAGCTAATACACGTCGGTCGCCATATAATGATTAGTATACTCTGACGCCAAAAGAATTTAATATAAATATGTGTTTAATTTCAACTGTATCCAACGCCTTCTACAGTAGCCTAGTGGCCCAGGTCCTTGCTAATGAAACCAGCCATGACTTCTGTTGCCGAGGTTAGAATTTGTTAACTGGCGCTTATCGTGACACCCTCCCCGGAAGATTCCTGAAAGGACAGAACACTAGTGTATGTAGATATTTGACAATTATTCTGGTACATAATATATATATATATATATATATATATATATATATATATATATATATATATATATATATATATATATATGAACAAATGATTAATAAAACATATTAAAACATCTTGAAAGAGAGACAAAAATGTATTTATTTTTTAAAAGGAAACACAAGATAAGTAGATAGTCCTTAATCCGATGTGTTTCGAAGAATTTACTTGATTCTTCCGGCCTTGGCAGACGTGTTTTAAATAATCTCTTCAGTGCTTTTTCTGTGCACATTTGAACTTTTCTTTTAATGATTTTGAACTCATTCAATTTGTAATTTTTTCCAAGGAATTCTGCCTTTTGGATCATTTTGGACAATCTTCCAGTGACGCGATTCCTTTGGAACTTGCCTGTTGGATTGGAAGTTTTTAATTTGACCGTGTTTGTATTTTACCATTCTTAGATTTTTTACCCTTCACCGGACTATCCATTCATGTGAAATTTTTTTATCATTTTTTCTTTACCTTCAATTCCCCTTTCCTCGCCCTTTTTTTAACCAAGTAAGATATATGATGTGCTTGTTATTTCATTAAATACTTTTATATGCAAAATCCGATCCCGCATTTTGCTAATTCCTGCCCTCTGATTAGAAGGAGAGTATTTCTTCGAAACTCCGCGGATTACGGACTATCCACTAATCTTGTGCTTCCTTTTTAAAATTAAATATGTTTTTAACTCTTTTTCAAGATGTTTTTACATGTTTTATTAATCATTTGTTCATATAATAAGCTCCATTTCCTTTTCGGTTTTATTGAGCGTTTACATCTGGTTGAGATTACTTTACCATTTTGATTACCTTGGTAAATTTATTGTAATTTTTATTTTTATATATATATATATATATATATATATATATATATATATATACATATATACATATACATACAAATATATATATATATATATATATATATATATATATATATATATATACATACATATGATATAAACCTGAGTGTGTGTGACGGGTCACGAATACGCTCCTATATGTTTGACTATTATAGAAAACTGATCACATATAATGATAGAAGATGCATCGATACACAGGAATGGGTATGTTTGATCTGACAGAACGGTGGTTCATTTAAAGTGTGGGGTTGGCGTTCGCGCCTGGTCCACAAAGTGGGGAAATAAAAAAAATAAAAATGAAAAAAAAAACGTTTACAGTGGGTTTTGATATAGATGTACATAATACTAATTTTATAAGTATAGAATGAAAATAGGCACACACTTTAATAAAGACTTTTCTTATCTATATGCGTTAGTATACTTTGATAATTATGTTGCAGTTTGAAGAAATATGGTATTATAAAATTATGGGGTGTTCGTTCGCGCCTAACCTCCATAGAATGGAAATAGGCCACACAGTTTAACAAAGTTTTTTTTTTTTTAATATAGATCCACAGAATATTGCGATAAGTGTTTCAGTGTGAACAGGTATTGTATAATAAATTATGGGCGTTATCTATTTTATTTTTACCTTCATATATATTTTGCTTTGGTTTTGCTACCCCCAAATTCGAAACTCTCTTTTTACAACCCTTCCTTTTGATAATCTATCATACTTACATGAAGCAGAGTCAATTTTCTGTAGGTTGTTTATGAAGCCAGTCAACTACGGGTACTTTTGCTAGTATATATATATATATATATATATATATATATATATATATATATATATACATATTACAAACAGAAATAAAATGTGTATGAAATAATCAAATGAAATCATACTAGAAATATTACACATTGCTGATGTGTTGTATAGAACTGTCACAAAATTAAGGACTCTTATCTTCTGCATTAAAAACCTCTTTGCCATATTGATAAGGCTCCATTAACTTTTGCCTGGAAGTATCCTGTATTCCTACAAGACCACCATGAGCTTATATATGGAGAATTGTTGCCACTTTATGACTGTGTATCTGCTTCTAGCCTCTCCCTTTTAGACTGAGTTTAAAAGAGATTCGCCAACATAATAGCTATCGAACTACAAGGTAGGTTTCAACCGCTGTCCCATCGAGAAAATGTTTAGTCCCTCTACCTGTTTTGCAAGTATTTAAATGTAGACGGTCCGACGAAGCTCAAGCGCTGTGCTCCCTCGATAAACCCAACATGCAGAAAGACCCCACACTTACACAGTAGTAATCTCTAGAATTTTTTGTCGGCTACATGCTTCGCTTACTGTACTGACGTGCAGGAGTTTAAGTGTAATATTAACAACCATCTTACTGCCTTACTCCTTACGTAGTGCCCCTACAAATCATGTCCCAGATGGATTTCCTCTACATCAAAGTTGAACTCGGACTTGTTTTGTGTGAACATGCAATAAAGGGGGAATCGATAAATGGATATTTTTTTTTACAAAGGCATCGCCACATTATCAAGGCCAAGAGGCCACTCAAGGATAAGGGTTAAAGAGTGTACAGTAGAAATTGCACAATATAGTAATCATTAGAAATGAAAATTTGGTAAATTTGATAACTTATATGGAACGGCTCATCAAGAACTTATTTACGTAAGACTTGAAGACAACCATATTGTAGTTAGCCGGAAAGCAGGAACACGGAAGATAATTCCACAGGCGTGCAGTTCTAAGAAAGAAGCTTTGTTCATGGAATCTACGTTTAGGTTTAGGCACAGATAAAGAGTTGGGGGAATTATTGATAGTGTTTACAGCTAGACGAGTGTTTCTTGTGAAAGTTTGGGGAGGGGGGACCATAGATTGAAGCTCAGTCGAACACTTTCCATGAAAATAACGATACATCAGAGACAAACTCGCAACATCTCTTCTGTAAGATAGAGGTTGCAAGTACGTATCTGTGTGCATGCTTTTAGGCATATGCACACGTAAGAAAAAACTTTATAAATAAACACTTAAGCTATGAAACGGAAGTTATTAAGATGCTGGATTATAAAACATTTATTGGCACGCTTTTTTCAAAGCAAATTCTTATTACAATTTAGAAGCGTGACATGTAGATTGAGGCTGATGCTGGTGTTTTAACTGTGATGAAGTTGTAATGAATTCTATTAATTGATTCGTTTGTTTTGAACGCATTTGATATATTGTTTTTTAGGATGAACATTCCGACACAGCCGCCCAAAAAATGTCCGCACTACTAATTGTTTCAAAAACTGAAAATGTTTGCTAAATTTTATGTAACTGTTTAAACAAAATACACTGCATTTTATTGGACAGTTATTCTTCTATAAGTTTACCTGTTTATATTAGATTTTAATTGAAATATTCTAGTGGTCATGTCAATTAAAAAAAAATAGCTGCAAACTGAGGAGGCAAAAAGAATGTCCGCACAATAGAAACTAGTTATTTAAATGTAACTTTAGTAAATTAACGCGACAAAAATACAATAGGATCACAATGAACTTGTTAATAGTTTATAGCATAGTCCTTCAGCAATTAGACAGCCAGCAATATGTTTGGAATTACTTAAATTATACTGTAGGAATACTTCGGGGAAAGAGCATACCTGTCTTCTGTAATTTTTGTCGAAATCTCTTCCAAATTTGAAATTGTATTATTGCGTGGCTGTTGCGTGATGCAATGCCATGTGTTTTCGTTAGGATTGATATCTGGATAGTGTGCAAGCCAATCCAAACACGGAATATCATGCCCTTGACATTGCCAGCTGTATCACTTGAAACATTATCCTACATTGATGGGGTTATCCAAAATCCGACGAAAGTAGGGTAGAAACAAAGACTGACGGCGCGGTACATACAGCACTTAAACTTCCCAAATGATCACCAATCTAGGACTGGTTTTACTCCCCGTTGCTTAATTTGTAGTAGAAATTATTCTAATGCACTTACCTCCAACAGACAGAAAGTATGTCCTGTTTGCTCTCAACACACAGTGATGGAGGGGGGAGAAAGAATAGGAAGAAAAAGAAGAACAAGAAGAAGAAGAAGAAGAAGAAGAAGAAGAAGAAAAACGAAGAAGAAGAAGAAGCGGTAGTTCTGGATGGTTTCATCGGAAATAGAGAGAGACTAACACCAGAATTCCCGAGATTTGAGAGCATAAAAGACAGAACTCGGACAGATAGGCGACTTTGCTTTTGCTGAACAAAGACAAATTTGAGAGAAGAGAAAAATCGCCCCCAAAACTAGGTCCCTGCTCAAGGTGAGAAAGAAAATGAGGCTGAAGGACCAGCAGTTTTCAAGCTATTTCGGCTAACAAATTGCAGGAAAAGCATTTGATATCTGTCTTCTCCCTAAATTTCATGGCATCTCATCTGGCCACCAAGTGTCCGAATAGTTGGAACAGGTGGAAATGGTGTGTGAAATGTGTGGGGTTGACAAGGTTCAGCGTGTTTTACCACGCAGGGTAAGAAGTGGCGTGCTGTCTGTATACCGCAAATTAACCAATGACCAAAGGGTGGATTTAAAACAAGTAAAGCGATGCCTCTTCGTTACTTTTGTGCTATGAACACATCCTCAGTATTGATTTCCGAGCAACTTAATTGTTGTGGGGAAAACTCGTATGTCGAAATCAAGGGAAGATTCAATCATATATAACATATATGTGCATATACATATACACACATATAAAGTGAGTGTTTCAGTGCAATATATTTCCTTGGATTGGTTTAGCATAGGAATGGTCAAGGCTCATTTTGCACAGATTTTCTGTGGCATACATATATGTACAAGATGCCTTAAATGAGTTTTCATATTTTTTCCAATAAGCACATTTATTAATGATACGCACAGGCAATTATAATCCTCTTTGACTCAGTCTCTCCCGAATGCAATAGTCTCTAGGAATTCTGAAAATAAGCAAGCTAGTATACCACTAAGGGGGTTACCCATAGGGAGTCAAAATGTTTGTCTGTAGTAGGAATTATCAAACTGAAAATAGGTTCTATCGGTGATGAGTTTTATTATTTGTATGATGTATTCGAGGAAAAGGTAGATCGGCTTTAATTTACTTTAGGTGCGTGTGCAGTAGATTAAGCTATTTTTGGATAGTAATATTAGTGTATAGGGAAATTATGTCTAAACTATGCATGGCTTTATTTTGTATGTCCGTATCTTTTATTTGATTTAGAAGGTCGCCAGGGACCAACTCTTTCAAGTTCAGACTACCTAAAAACTCCACATACTTTAGATATATAGATGATATTCTTATTTTTCTCCCCATAAACGCACTAATAGAACAACTTAGAAATAAATTAAATTCAGTAAAACCATCCATAAAATTTACACACGAATCCGAATAAGACCACTCCCTAGCTTTTCTAGATATACTCCTCATCAGATCAGAAACCGATCTGAGTTTCAAAGTACATAGAAAGACCACACACATAACGATAATATTCACTACTACTCGCACCACAATGATAAAAAAGACCGGCATGATCATTGTTTTTTTTTCTTGCGTGCCTTTAGAATATGCAGCCCCCAATATCTTAATGATGAAATTGAATATATCACAAATGTTTAAAAAAAACTACAGTACCCATCTTATTTTATTTCTTTTGCAAAGAAAAAAGCTACGAAAATACACTATGATATAAACAGACAGAAAAATAAAACAAATACCTCACTATTAAACAACCCTCTTTTCATTACCACCCAAACTAAAAATACTAAAATCTACAACACT
>NC_136508.1:16862902-16882902 GCF_053919585.1 Euprymna scolopes
ATAAATATTAACACCAACTGATTCCTCATGTAATTATATTTATGTTCTTAATTTATCACTCTCTGAAGGGTGTAATGCTTAGTATGGGACAGACACACCAGCTGCTAACTTTCCCCTGATTTTTATTGAAACCAGCCAAAATCTATTTTTAGTATACTCGCTGCTCCCTTAAGTGTAGCCGTCTGGATCTCTTTTGCACTAGATTCATCAAGGATATTAGTGAGACATAACTTCGGGTTATTCTTAATAGAAGGCTTGACAGCAGCATTTTCTAGTTTGTGACTGTAGTGATTACATGGTCGTAATCTACGGTATATAAGCCATTCCCAACTATATTCTCAGGTTTCTCTTCCCAGGACTTATGGCTATACCGGGCGTGGAGATACTTAATACCCCATCATATTTCGCTGTGTAGCAGTCATTCTCTAAAAGAACCTTGTAACTTGATATTAGGTGACTCAAATGTTGTAATTCTGTGGGGCAGAGTCTGCATTTGTCATTACTGAGACCTGCGATCTTCTTGAATCATACAAAACATTATACACATTTTCATGCTACAAAGATTTTTCCCGCAACCAACATATTACAATATTTAGTTACATCATCGGTAAATGTGCGTCAAGTTCAAAATATATTATCCACGCGGGGGGGGGGACCCTGCGTTTCCCGAATGTGGTGAGGTACTGGTAATCAAAACAAGAGTAAAAGGAATAATAAAGAATAAGCGAATAAAAAATACATAAATACCCCTGTTTTACTGCTAAAACTTTTTTTTTTTAATTCGGGGGGGGGGAATTAATACAGTGAACGTGCTCGTAAAATTAAAATAAAAGGGAAATAAAAATTAAGCGAATAAACAAAATGGCAAAAATCATCCTGTATAAATGTAAAAATTCTCACAAGAAATAAGAAACACAAAAGAAAAAAAAACAGCGAATGTGATGGAAACATAAAAAAAGGGAAAAATAATAAGAGAACGAAGAAAATACATAAATAAATTCAAATCTAAAAGTTTAGAAAACATCGGAAAAACAAAAACTAAAAAAAAATAGTGAACGTGATTAAAACACAAGGTAAAATTAAGTATGACACAAATTGCATGAATAAATCTGTTTAAATATTATAACTTTTTTTAATCAGAAAAAAGGAAAACAAAAATAAACAGCGAACGTGATGTAGAAATAAAAAAAAAGGATATTAAGGAATAAGCTTACGAAAAATGACATAAATAACCTTGTTTATTTTTTTTTTAATCAGAAAAACAAAAACAATAAGAACAGCGGACGAGATGTAGAAAGAACAAATAAAAAATGAAGAAAAAAAACAAAGGAAAAGTAGCATAAAGAACTATGTTTGAATTTAAGAACTTTTTTTTTAATCGGAAAAAGGAAAACAAAAATAAACTGTGCACGTGATGCCAAAAGGGCAAATAAAGTATAATAAAACGAAAAAAAATGGCATAAATAACCCTGTTTAAATATTACATTTTTTTAAAATCCAAAAGAATGTGCCTTTATGTCGGCGCGAACGTTCAACCTTAATATAATGACACTGGCACAGTAATCAATTCAAGAAAGAACGTTAACGCGCATGAGTCGTTAGCTGAATTTTCATGGAAGGACAATTTGCTGCTACCCTCTTTAATTTCAAACGTCTATTTCTACAAGAAATCTATGTCTTTTTTTTTCTAATTTTTACACATTATTCGACCACGACATCTTTGTTGTTAGACGGTACCGGTTTTGACTGGTCCGATGCCGCTGAGAAAAGTTTTAGACAAACATGCATGCGTACATAAATACCCGCATTTATATATAGATACATTCAAACATAGAGATGATATTTATATAATAGATTAATTAGAATTTTACTGTCCTGTGTGGTTTTATTCCAAACTCAGGCACAACATTTCCTCCAAAAATTGGGTAAAATCTGTTATAATGTAAGTGACAAGAACACCTTGTAATTCTTTTTTTTTCAATTAGCCGTTCATTTACGATATTATAAAAAAAAAACAATTTGAGTCGGCAACTAGAAGTATGTTATTTGTTTTAAACGTATGCTGTTAGTATTGATTGCAAAGTTAAATTCAAGTGGCATTATTACTCTCATCATGTATTATTGAAAAAAGGGATTTTATGTAGCAAAACAATTACTTCGATTTAAAAATGGTACACATTTGTCGAAAAGATCGGATTTTCCAAAAGCAAATGTAAACGTAGGGTGTTTTTACTGATCTTATCATAATTACAAGAGTAATTACACGTCACACATTTATTAAATGCCATTTGTTATCAAAAAGACCTTTAACATCCAATAAAGCAATGGATACATTAGGCAAACATATATCATATATAATTAGAAATAGAGCATCGCTCCTGCAATTGAAAATCAATCAAGCTACATCCTCATCGATCGCTAACTTTATTTATTTTTAATTTTTATGTGTACACATGTACTTTTGTGTTGAAATTAAATAGGTGCTGACCAATTTTATACAATTACGTTCATAAACCTAAATACTTTAATGCATACCCCTGTAAATGCATTTTAATTTAATCCAATGGGTATTAATTAGCAAAGCGGTTAGTCCGTTTATTCTTTCTAGCTCCAGTTTCGATGTTGCTGTTAGAAATTCTGCCGTAAATGTTTAGTTTGTTTTTATCGATCGCTAAATGTATTCATTTTTAAATTTTATGTGTAAACATGTATTTTTGTACATATTATTCCTTAATTGGAATTCATTTTTGAGATGAGCATTATATGAATTTATTTTTATTTCGGACTATTATTCTCATCTATATTAGTTTGTTGTTTTTCATCTTCATTGGTTGTCGTTTTTCAAGACGTTTCGGCCAAATATTTATCTGGTCTCCTCAGGCGGTAACCGCGAAGTTCCTATCCGTCGCGGCTTCCACCTGACGAAATCCAGAGGAATAGTTAGTCGAAATGTTCATAAACCTTAATACTTTAATGCGTACCCCTGTAAATGCATTTTTATTTAATACGATGTGTTTTAATTAGCAAAACAGTTAGTCCGTTTAGTGTTTCTAGTTCCAGTTTCTATCCCGCTGTTAGAAATTCGGCTGTGAATTGTTAGTTTGTTTTACATGGGGTCACTACATATCAAGGCCCGGAAGCTACTCGGGGATAAGGGTTTACAGTAATCAAAGGGATAGTATCGTAGTAACAGTCACTATGTGAGTTTTGATAAAGTGTCTTACTTTAGGGGGCGATTCATCAGGAATTTGTTTATGTTGGACCTGAAAACATCTAAGTATAAGACAGGTGGGAAACAGGGAAACGGAAGAGAGTTCAACAGGCGTGCACTTCTAAAAAAGAATATGTACCCATGGAATCGGCCTTTTGATTTAGGCACAGATAAAGAGTGGAGAAAATTGCTGACAGTGATTTCAGTTAGACGGGTGTTTTTCATGGAAGATTGGCGAGGGGGGACAAGAGATTTGAAGTCGCACGAGCACTTGCCATGGAAATAACAATAAAACAAGGGCAGGCTCGAAAACTGCCTTCTGTAGGAGAGAGAGTGCAGGGGAGAGAGAAATGGGCACGCCCCACTAAGCCACGAAGTCTATTATGTACTCTATCAAGGCAGGATAGGCTGTTGTTAGCAGCTCCAGACCAGCAGTACTCGATTCTTGGACGTACATTGCTTCTACACAGATATTTTGGGCAATATTTATGATTGGTAAGGGACTAAAATAATCTGTGAATCGGACTCATACTCTGTGAAAATAATGACGAAGAGAGAGAGAGAGAGAATTGGTTTGTAAAGAAGATGGGTGAAACACATAAAATAATAATAACGAAACCTGTAACACACGTTACAGATGACAAAGCGATACCATAAAACTAAAAAGGCAAAAAGCAGAAAAGGAAGTGGCACAACGAGGAAAATAGGACGAGAAGAAGCTACACGGATAACTCATAATTCTGAAAAATTATGAGACTAAGGGAAGAGACAGTTTAATCCTGCGTAGAGTCATCCAATATAACTCGATTATAACAAACTATATCATAGGTAACTTCGACTAAATACAAACAAAAAATCAACGTATCGGAACGAAGGTAAGAAAACATATATGAAATAATTCGTTAATGCAGACATGCAGCAAACAAACTAGAAAGAACATAACTAATTGAGAAACCATTCCACCGTGAGATATGCAAACAATTGTATTATCTGTAATATAGAGACAAATAGTACTCACAAAATACATGCATAAATATTTTAATAGAATTCCTAAAAAATAAGCATATGAAAGTTGGACGACACTGTATCATAACAGTTTACAGCAAGGAAAAAAAAACATGCTATTTTCCTTTGCAGTCTCAAAATTATAAAAATTGATAATAAATTAGACCGAAAATCGAAACATATATAAAACTGGCCAGAGAACTGGAATATATATATATATATATATATATATATATATATATATATATATATATATATATATATATATACACCGAGCAAATATTTAATAAAACATGTTAAAAACATTTTGACAAAGAGTTAAAAACTTAATTCATCTGGAAAAGAAAACATTAAATAAGTGGATAGTCCTTAATCTCCGGAGTTTCGAAGAGATACTTTCCTTCTCATCAGAGGGTAGGAATAAGCAAAATGCGGGATCGGATTTTGCATACAAAAGTATTAGATGGAATTACAAGTAAGTGAATGATCTTTTTTGATAACAATAATTGAAGCAGAGGGAATATGGTGAAGAAAAAGGTGATTTCACGTGAATGGATAGTCAGATAAAAGGTCAATTATCCAATGACAGTAAAATCCAAAAAGTGTAAACCCAAGCAAGTTAATTAAATTGCCATTCACTCAAGTAACATTTAAGGAAATCACGTAATTGAAAGATGGTCCAAAATAATCCAAATGCCGAAATCCATGGAATAATTCACAAATATGTACAAGGAAAAGGGGGAAAAATTCCAAAAATATTAATAAAGAAAAATAAGGTATGCGTTTGACACGGCTGCCGAGACATATATATATATATATATATATATATATATATATATATATATATATATATATATATATATATATATATATATATATATTGTCTCGGCAGCCGTGTCAAACGCATACCTTATTTTTCTTTATATATATATATATATATATATATATATATATATATATATATATATATATAGGGAGATAAAGAGAGAGAGAGAGAGGGAGAGAGAGAGCAAGTGAATATAACACTAATAATTTAAGGTCCTGGATATAAGATTAAACTTTATCCGGTGGTTTGGTCCCAGCTTGCGGGATTTAGGGAGTGTGGAGCCACCCTTTAATTGCCCTTGCTACCAGGGCGACTCTGAACGTGAGTGGTCGTACCTGTTAGGGTTCCAACTATGGGTTGAATAGAACCCAAATTGGAAACAACAAATATATTATATTTAAAAAAAATATATATCTGCAAAATCTTTGGATTCGGCATTAAATAACCTGAAAAGGATTGATATTCCGTAAAGCAAAAACAACCAACATTTAGGAGTAATAGGAAGAATCACGGCAAATTTAAGAAATAAATGGGGAAAAGGTTAAAATATCTGAATGTGAGATGCATTGACGTGCGCTTCGCATTCAAATCTTCTATATAGAAAATTCAAAAAATGTAAAACATAAATATAGAGACACGCCGGAACCTACGATATAATCCGATTCATTAATATGTATAATAACAAACATGCTTAAAGAAACGTTGTAACTCACGTCCTGACTCCACACAAGTGGGTCGAAACTGTCAAATGATACTGAGAACCCAAACAAGCCTGCCACTGACATAGCCCAGAAAAGTCGGACAAAAATGCACTAGCCAGTTCCATAGTGTTAAAACAGAAGAATGGACCAACCATAAACGGGCGAAATACCTACCGACTGAACTATCCCAAGAATATATTTAGGGGTGGTTCCCTGGACTGCCTCAAAAGAGGATCCCTCCATTACGACCAAGAGAGGTTGATATTGGCTGCACAAGACCAGGGCCTCATGACAACGCCTTCAAAAAGATGTGTGGTCTAAGGAACAATAATAAATGCAGGTTCTGTAGCACTGAGGTTGAGAGTGTGGGCCACCTGATTTCTGGTTGCAAATTCCTACTTGGAGACGGTTATTATACAGATCGTCATAACGGAGTTTGCAAATACCTTCAGTGGAAGATATGGAAGAAACTCAACATTCAGTGTAGTAAAAACTCCTGGGAACATATACCCGAACGAACAGTTGGGAATGACAACTACACTATTCACTATGACTACATAATCCCTACTGCTACATATCTTGAAAACGCAGCTGTTAAACCAGATATAGTGATTTGGGACAGAGCAAACAAAAAAGCGACCGTAATAGAGGTCAGTATACCGAACGATACAGGGCTTAACAGAGTTGAGAGGGAAAAGATAACAAAGTATCAAGGACTTATGTATGATATGAAACGAACTTGGAAATTAAAAGACGTTTCATACAAGTCATCATAGGAGCAACTGGGCTTATGAAAAAGAACTTTAAAAAGTGCATAGCAAGCATACCCGGTGAACCAAGTGCAAGTGAAATACAAACGATTGCACTGAAAGGGACGCCTAGAATCCTGAAAAGATCTATGGTTGGACTCATTAAATAGGGGTAAATGTCAGACATCTGGTTGGATGTCCCATCCCCTAGAAGAAAAAGTTTAAGAAAAATAAAAAAAAAAATCAAAGAATATAGTAAATATTGAAAAGAGGGCGCAGTATTAAGGCCCCCAAAGTGCGAATCGAACCCCAGGCTTTAAGAGAGTATTGCTGTCCAATTACTAGTGCAACTAGCGAAAAAGAGATGCAAGCGGAAGTTGAGATGATGCAAATACATTTACAGAGATTATCAGAAGAATTTGAGGACGCTTCAAATATGAGGAAAGTTTTCCCCACCCAAGACGCAGGAGATGTAAATGTCTGTGTTCAATGAATAATTTATGGTGCTGACGGGCGTTAAACTTTTTTAATGAGATAATGATATGTATTGATAAAAATAATATGACATTAAAACAGTAAAACGGCATGAACTAATAAGATTTATTACGGTTTATATTTCTGCAATTTTGAGATTGTTATTAATAATATTTGGATCTTAGGACTACTGTATTCATCGTGAAGGTTATATATATATATATATATATATATATATATATATATATATATATATATATATATATATATATATATATATATATATATATATATATACGTATAAATACATCTATAAATATATATACGTATATATACATATACATATATATATATACACATATACATATATATACATATGAATATATAAATATGAATATATACATATACATACATATATACACATACATATATATATATACATATATATGTATATATAAATATAGATACATATATATATACATATATAAACATAT
This sequence comes from Euprymna scolopes, assembly GCF_053919585.1. Classification (NCBI taxonomy): domain Eukaryota; kingdom Metazoa; phylum Mollusca; class Cephalopoda; order Sepiida; family Sepiolidae; genus Euprymna; species Euprymna scolopes. The sequence goes on from NC_136508.1 coordinate 16,870,363, forward strand.
ACATACATATATACATATACATAATTATACATATATATACATATACATAATTATACATATATACATATATATATACAAATATATACACATATACACATACATACATATACATACATATAAATATACATGTACATATATATACATATATGTACATATATATACATATATACATATACATATATATATACATAAACATACACATACATATGCATACATATATACACAGACACATATATACACATACACACACATATATATACACAGACACATATATACATACACGCCCCCCACATAGGTATATATATATATATATATATATATATATATATATATATATATATATATAGTAAGTTATAAAATATATATCGTGATTAAGCTACACACAAGATTCTCGGATTCTTCCGGAATAAGGGTCATTCTTCAGGCCCAAGCCTTCAAAATCCTAGAGTGGATGAAACGCGGAATAAGCTGTGTAGCTTAATCGCCATATATATTTTATAACCTACTTACTAACTACCTACATATTGAGCACTGTTGAAGTAAATACTTAAAGTAACATTTATACTTTCGTATATTAAGTTATGTGAGTAAATGAAGTATTTATATATATATATATATATGTATATGTATGTAAATATATATATGTGTGTATATAAATATATATATATATATATATATATATATATATATATATATATCGTTCGGTGGGTGTAATGTATGTAGAATGTTGAATGGCCAATCCTTAATGTAAGCGATTCTCAATGTACATAAATGAAAATGCGTTAAGACTCCTACCCAGTCATCTCTGTTCAGTAGCATGCTACCCTGCTACCCGTGTTGATGAAATAAAAGCGTATATTAAATAAAAGCGTTTAGCTCGATGAGTTCTTCTGAAAGATTCCTGAGTTTTACTGAAAAAATCTGGGTAAGCCAATCTACAATATAAAGTTTATATCGGAAGCATCGACTAAGGATTAAACTTTGTTACCTAATACAAAACTATTTAACTTACAACTTTGATAATGTACTGCTTGAAAAAAGTCACCAATATTACTATATAGCAAGCATAAATACGGTTTAGCATACTACTGGATTGCATATTTTAAGCTAGAATGGTTCACTCTGACGTAAGCAAACTCAATTCAATGATATATTTCTGAGCTCTGTTATATTCCGATGTTTTATAAAATAACACACTAAGCAAATTATTCTTCTGGGGGATATTAAATTAGAAGAAAGCCATTTACAAACAGATCGATAGATGCACTTGGCGAGGCATGATATACGGCACGAGCTCGGTTGTAAATGTCCATGTGCAAAAATGATTTAATATGTTGGTGTGTTTTTAGTGTCTGCTCGAATTATCTATGGACTTAACGTTATTAATAAAGTTGGCGTTCGTAAGAAATGTGTGAAATACGGATATTAAGAAAATTGAACGGAATCATGTTTGCAATTCTGTGTGAAATTGGAAATGAGGTGATAAAATTTAGCTTCTAGTTGGATGGCAATAAAATACATAAATAACAGCAGACGCGCAACGTCGTGACGCAGTCTTTTTTGTGTCTAGTTTTTTTTTCCTTGCATAGATTAGAAAGCACAAACATTTAGCATCAGCTATTAGAATCCTATAGATATATTAGGAATCATGCTTTATCTTATCGTCTGCCTAGCAACGAAACACATCGAGAATTATTTTTCAATTTACTTGGTAATTGGCGTCTAAATATTTTAGTAAAACTCTGCTGTAGGCAAGCCCCGCATAAAGAAATTAGATATATTAAACTGCGTCATCCATTTTCGTATAACTATATCTACTAACTGATCTTCACCTTAGACTTGTTTCCATATTATGTGATTAAACAGTTCTTAATTGTTTCCTTAAATGTTGTGTATGACTGGACCATCTTTCTTCTAAATGAGACAGAAATATACACACACACGCATATATATATATATATATATATATATATATATATATATATATATATATATATATACTATGCTCTATATATTATAAAACTCTATCTCATCTAAAACTACAATATGCAGAGTAGTGCTAGGGGCATCATCAAATATGTTGGTGTGTTTTTAGTGAAATTTCTAAAATTATTGGATTTATTACGTAATGTTCTTTCATAGATTTTAAGCCGGTTAAATAGTTTCCTAGGACTTAAAAATTGGTCAAAATTTATATATATATATATATATATATATATATATATATATATATATATATATATATATATATATATATAATTATATATATGGGTGTGTGGTTGTGTGTACGTGTGTGTGCGTGTGTGTATGGGTGTGTGTGTGTGATAAGAGTGAGAGAAAGAGAAAGAGAAAGAGAAAGAGAGAGAAGGTTCAGCGTGATAAAAAACATTTTTGCCTAAACATTTACTTTGATTTTCAAATGTTTATTATTAAATTACCTTCACTTTATACACACTTTGAAAGTATTTTTTTCGCTATATCCCATTATTTAATTTACAATAAACTTTTGGGAATTTGCGTTTTTACCATCTGGTATTCAACGTTCTGAAAATATACCAGAAATGTTTGCAAAACTTCAAACATTTCTGGTACATTTTCAGAACGTTGAATACCAGATGGTAAAAACGCAACTTCCCAAAAGTGTTTTTTCAATTCTAGCTAGGCCGGAAATTTGCTTAAACAGTTCGGTATACAATTAAAGGGTTTGACCAAGAAACCTCTCCTAAAAGCACACCATAATCGTTGTTTAAGAAATTTCCTTGATTAGACAAGATTCTTGAAGATTTTATCCGTATTTGTCGTATATCGGATGTTTACAACGATCAATTATGAGTCTACGTCGCAGCCAATACATTCACAGCTGTTCGGGAACTTCTTTCAGAATTAGACGTCAGTTATACGACAATTTCTAAACACTTGAGGGAAATTAGAAAACAACAATAACTTTATAAATTGGTTCCTTACAAACTGAAATGCACCCAAAATTAAACACTGTTAGTAAGTGCCATTTTTCCATCCTTTATGCATTTGCCTCGACCTAAAATTCAACAATTACATTTTAATGATCGCACGACATTTACATTGAACATATTAATGCAGAACAACTTAGAAATATTTTACAGGTATCAACCAATTGATTATAAAAATAAAACAATAAGAGCACTCTTCTAATTTGGCTCAAAAACTCAATTCCTTTATTAGCCTGAACACCCTCTGCACCATGGTGTTTGACGATATTTCGAATACAAGTTAAATATACGTAGGATTAAATTTTAGCGACCCTCAACCATATACAACCCAAAATCCCAGCCATATTTTTGGATTAATTCGCTACTTTAAACATCTCAAAAAGCAAAAACTTTGCTCTCGTACAGAGTAAAGAATTATGTATATTTATCACGCATTCATATAACACACTACTCCTCGAACATTTTTTACAAGAAACCCTTAACTCCCACGCCTCCACAACGCAAATCCAAGATTTTATCAATAACACCTAGTCCCAAATTTCTATCAGAATGAACTTCCCCAAACAATACTTTATTGGTATCAACATATAATTGAAACAGTCCCCAACATACCCTCATTAAAAAACACAGAAATGCCTCATTAAAAGACACAGAAATGCCCCATTAAAAGACACAGAAATGCCTCATTTAAAGACACAAATCGGAATAAATATTTTCCAGTATATATTGACCTAACATATTTTCCTGCCTCCTTTCCCAGATCTGCCACCTCCGGCAGAAGTTGATAGCACTGCTGTCATACAACAAAAACACACACGTCCACCCTCACACATAGTGTGCGTGAGTATGTATATATAATACCAAACATATGAAACGCAAAAATCAAATCTACTAAATAAGAATAATAGTCAACTAAGCTGTGAATGGTCTATATAAAAAAAAACCCTGATTACATAAAATTAAAATTTACACATGAATAAGAAAAACACCTTGAAAATAGCAAAAAGAATTAAAACAAAAGCAAATTAGTAACACAAGACGACTAATTGCAGACAGTTTAATTTAATAATGCAAATATTTATGACGTTAATAATAGGTAAATCATAGAAAATTAAAAGCACATACAGAACATAACGAATAAAATATATAGAAGATACACATGAAGAAACTTTAAAAATTCGAAGAAAAATGCATTAGAATATAAAGCAAAATGCAATACCATACATCATCAAATAAATGTATATATATATATATATATATATATATATATATATATATATATATATATATATATATATATATGTATATATATGTGTGTGCTTGTGTTTGGGTGGGTCTGTCTGCGGATATATATATATATATATACATATATACAAATATATATATATATGTATATATATATATATATATATATATATATATATATGTGTGTGTGTGTGGGTGGGTCTGTCTGCGTATATATATATATATATATATATATACATATATACAAATATAAATATATATATATATATAATTATATGCCAATATTATACATATTCATATATATGTATATAAAGGAAACTCTTGATACAGAGAGAGATGAAATAATCGTATGGTAAAACAGAGAGACAGAGAGAGTGAGAGAGAGAGAGAGATGAACACAGATAGGGTATTGCATAAAGGTTTACTTCATAAGATCGCTAGCTATGGTATAGCTGGAAAAGTCTTCTCAATTATTAAATCATTTCTTTCTGATAGGTTCATAAGAGTAGTAGTTGAGGGGCAAAAATCAGAAGCTCATAGTATTAATGCCGGTGTCCCTCAGGGATCCATCCTGGGCCCAACTCTTTTCCTGATCTACATTAATGATCTTCCAAATCATATCCTTACATCATTTGTAGACATTTATGCTGACGACACTACCATTTATAATACCACATCTAAGACAGTAAACAACCAAGTTCTCTCCAATTCTCTCTCCTCTGATCTTGAGCACGTAGTACAATGGGGAAAGGAGTGGCTGGTTACTTTTAATGCATCTAAAACCAAGCTTCTCTCTTTACATAATCAACATTCTAATTCACATTTGTCATCAATTGAACTGAATGGCTCTGGTCTTCAGGAGGCCTCAAGTTTTGACAAGCTTCTGGGCTTGACCATTACTCCTGATCTTAAATGGAACACGTATATCAAATCTGTTGCCAAGGCCGCTGGGAAAATGGTGGGATCTTTCTATCGATCCAGTAGATATCTCACTGCTAATGCTATTCTCTACCTATATAAGAGCCAGGTACGTCCAAGGATGGAATACTGTTGCCACATCTGGGCAGGAGCTGCTAGAAAGGACTTGTCCTGCCTTGATAGAGTTCAAAATAGACTTCGTAGCCTCGTAGGAGATGTCATTTTCTCCTCCTTGCAACCTCTATCTCACAGAAGAGATGTTGCGAGTTTGTCTCTGATGTATCGTTATTTTCATGGAAAGTGTTCAACTGAGCTTCAATCTATGGTCCCCCCTCGCCAAACTTTCACAAGAAACACTCGTCTAGCTGTAAACACTATCAATAATTTCCCCCACTCTTTATCTGTGCCTAAACCTAAACGTAGATTCCATGAACAAAGCTTCTTTCTTAGAACTGCACGCCTGTTGAATTGTCTTCCGTTTTACTGCTTTCCGGCTGACTACAACATGGTTGTGTTCAAGTCTAAAGTAAATAAGTTCTTGATGAGCCGTTCAATATAAGTTATTAAATTTACCAACTTTTCATTACTAATGAGTACTATATTGACCAATTTCTACTGTACACTCTTTAACCCTTATCCTTGAGTGGCCTCTGGGCCTTGATAATGAGGTGATTCCTTTGTAAAAAAAAAAAAAAAAAAAAGATAGATGAATAATCCTATCGGCAAATAGAGAGAGAGAAAAGCTACATTCGTTCTTTATTTTATACGTTTTTATTGGTTGATTTATTTCCTTTTCTAAGGCTTATAACTGAAATTATTGAAAATAAGTACTGCAGTTATAACAAAAACAGTCATTTTATAACTGATAAATACACGAAACTACCGAGCCGAGGGAAGCATAATAATACGGAGAATGAGAGAGAGAGAGACATAGAAGGAGACAGGGGATAAAATTATCATATCGGTGAAGAGAGAGAGAGAGAAAGGGCCAGAGAAAGAGAGAAAGAGAGAAAGACAGATAAAAACACAGAGATCTAGAGAGATTAAATAATCGTATAAGCAGAGCGAGAAAGAGGGGGAGAGAGAGAGAGAGGCAGAGAGGGTAACTTTTACGCAGTGCCCTATGAATATATATATATATGTATATGTATATAGAAATTGTGTTTTTTTATAATCTTTTACATATAATTATCTATCTCTCTCTATATTAATGGGTGTATATATATATATATATATAAATATATGTTCTTATGTATATACATATATATACATATATATGCATATATATTCATATATATATATATACATATATATACATATACATCTACATATATATACATACATATATATACATACTTATATACATATATATGCATATATATACATACATACATATATATATATATATATATATATATATATATATATATATATATATATTTATACATACATATATACACACACATACATATATATACATACATACATATACATGCATATATATATACATACATATATATACATATATGTATACATACATAGATATACATATATATATACATGCATATATATACATATATATACATACATATATATACATACATATTTATTTATATATATATATATTATCAAAATCTAATTCCCAGATGTTTAAGATGTTGAACAGCTTTGCATAATCGTTTCAGTAAGTAGGCATGCACTCTTTTTGACAGCACCTGTTTCGTAGAGCAGCATCATTTACATCTGTGACTATACTCTAGTCTATTATTTCTTAAGCTATGTATTTACTTTTTTATTCTGAGAGTTTTTATGTTGTCTTACAAATATAATCTTGATAACAAACACGGCAAATGATTTTGAAAGAATATTTTGCTTTGGTTAGATAAGCCTTTTATTAAATTATTTTCATTTTCATTTAATTTTTGTTTAATCTTCTTTGCCTATCTACAGATATCTTTTGGGTTTTATTCACAAATTGATTGAAAAATTTAACTGAATTTTTAACTGATATATGAAAAAAAAATTAGCTGATTGATATAACCAAAGATTTGCCAATCAAACTATAGAAAAACTTCGGAATATGTATATATTGGATTGTTACCAGCTTCCTAAGATTTGTTACACCACATATTAGATCTTTTTACCTGCCATATACTAAGCGCTTCCATTACATGATTTAGCATACACTTTCGATTCATAGTTCAATATCCCTTTTTTTTGCTGCATCAATATCCAGTTTCCCTTATTCTCTATAGCTACAATGATTTACAAAATCTAAAAAATATTTAATTTTATTTTCAATGTTTATTATCTTTAGCAAATTAAATGCAAACTTTTTATAATATTTTCTAATATTTGTCCTCCGAGGAGATGTATAAACATCGAAAACTCATGGGTTAAAGAAAATAGTTTTTACTATACTGTATCCTTTGTCTCGCATACAATAACATTTTTATATTGGATATTTAATTTTTTCAAATAATAATATTTTAGTTTCTAAATTGTGATATATTTTCTCTATCTAGTATATTGATAAATGCTATTTAGCTGGGATAGGCTTATATTAAATATTACACCCAATAACGTTTTGTAAGACAGATATTCACTTGATTTGCACAGCAGTAGATTTCTTGTATTTCATTATTATGAACAATTATATATATATATATATATATATATATATATATATATATATATATATATATATATATATATACGAAGAAACTATTTAATTGTGTATAAATTTCGGAATGTGATAACAGTTACTGACGGGCAACGTAGGTTTATTATTATTCTGTAAACTGAAAGGCTAATGGCACCATTGTAACTATGCAGTTTGTGCAAGAATTATTTTGGGCTCAATATGGTTTATGTTATACTTTATAATTATGCTTGAATTGAATTTTAAACTAATCTAGGGAAAAAAGTTTGATTAATTTCCAAGAAAAGAACAAGAATGAAAATAATTAATAGTCAGGATCAGAGGGTAATATATTAAAGATCAAATCCCTGATATTTTTTTTATTGGGGTTTTGGATTCTGGAATATTTGCAGATTTGTTATTTCCTAACGAACCTAGACGAGAAATCAATTAAAAGATGATAGTACTAATGAAAAATCATATGCTGGCGCATTTAATAATTTCGGATTGATTAATTTCGGATATATTAAAATATATATTGTTTTTTGTTTGTTTTTTGACTTTTTGTATGTAGTCTGCAATATGTTGCTACTTGTACAATAGAAATAACTGACTTCGGATGAAAAATATAGAATTTTCTATTGAAAAAACTTTCCAAAGTACGCGCATTATTAAAGTCATTACATAAAATACACTAAACCTATGTTGGGCAAATGAATAAGTGCAATTAATTACTCGGTACAAAGTGCATCTCCTCTGGGTGTCATAATCTAATTTGTTGACCCGTTGTTTACGGTCGGTGCCAAATAGTAAGTGATTCTGGTCTGACCTTGCCTATAGAGATTCTGCTATACATTCCAGTTTACGGCCCAGGACACGGACTTGCTGGCGGCGTCTCAGGCAAAGTCGAATCTCTCACTTGAAAACTAACCCGGTATCAAAAGCTAAACGACCAAGGTTAAATTAATGGCGAATTCTCTGTTACACTGGTTGGCCATCGTCCAGGGTTGCTGGCCTGGTTCCCACCTTTCCTTCAAAGATCGCCTGTATAAAGTTTACTTTTTCACCAACGGCTGCGCCTCTAAGTGTATTATTAGATGCATTAATTTGCATATTCGTACTTATTTACTTCGCAATCGATGTGACGTGTGTTTGTGTGTATCTCTCTTTCTCCCAATCACGTCCACCATGTTTGTTCTGATGTCTGATCGAATCTATATCTCTCTTTTCGTTACTGGATATTTATTGATATATCCGTTTTTACCCGTGTATGCATATTTACTCTAATAGCATTTCTTTGTCTCTATATTCCTTACAACTATGCCTATGTATTCTACTCTGTTTCTCTCCTGCTCTCTCGTGTATATCTATTTTCTCTCTCATTTGATCATGTATCACTTGATCTATTGACTACTCTGTGTCTCTCATTTATCTTGTTGTTGATCAATTTCTGTGTCTTGGTAGATTACCTACTTTTTCGTTTTGGTTCTCCATCTCTTTCTCTTATCTCTTACTTTACTCATCAAATGAGATAACAAAATCCATGTAAAAAGAGAAACACCCGTCCTTCGTCCGTATTTAGTTTCCCTCTCTAGACGATGGACCGATAAAACATCGCTCTACTAAATACGGATGGTTCCATTTTGCTTTAATGAAAATCGGTTTTCTTATTTTGTTTGCCAGTTGTGCGCAAATCCCGAGATCGATACGAAACTTTTATTATGTCTCTACATGATAAAATATTCATTGAGCGAGATTGGAGATGCAGCGTTGCACAACTCATGCTCTCTACCGATCCAAGTTGCGAAAACATAAACGTAACCATTACCTTAAAATGCAAATCCAGACCATTCAACGCTTGAATTCACAGCTCAGCGAGACTTCCTTTCATGGTTTTCGTTTTGGGTGTGATTTAAAGTAGGAGCAATACCATCCCACGCCACATCTTTGAAGTCGGCTTGAAAATCAACATCAATGTGCACCTGGATGTAGTAGAAAAGGGACTTTCTTGTGTTATCTGATGTCATCTGGCAGAGCCTGGGTGTTGCAACAAGACTCGTTGTCGATTCACAAGTCCAAAGAGAACTAGCCTTTATTCATAAAGTGAGCTACGACTTTTAAGTCTTCTGTCATTGGAATTTTTCCTCACCCGACCTGAACACGTTGGGGTACTGCGTTTTGTCACATGTCGGGCACTTCTTCCAGCATGCTCATCCACAATATGAAGCAAGAATTTACTTTTAAACTAAATTCAGTTCGCTTTCCTCGTTAATGCGTGCATTGTATAACATGACATCGTTTTCAGCTCGCATCGCATTTTGCACATTCTCGGCAACTGCAAGAAGAGTTTTATAGTCCTTTAATTTACATTCAGTTTTTTCCAGTCTGTCTGCAATTACTTTGCAAATTAGTTTGTTCTTTAACTGTCGGACTCACTTGGGTGTGACACTGGCTTTGAACATCTGACTATTTGTTTGTTAAATAAATGTTCGTTTGGATTTATCAGCGAATAAGACTTCATGCACCAGCGATGTTCTATATTCGGTTTGTTTTCTTCACATTTTTTCTTTATTTTCACCGATATGGACTCTTATTTACTACGTATGACATACTGTATGCTGTTTATGTAGTGCAATACCTAGTGAATTTGAGGTCGTCCGGATAATTTGCTAATATATTTCTGTCTGTAGGGGAGGAATTATTAACTACTTCCTCTACAGATAATGCGAGTGTAGTGGTGCTGTTCCTAATGAAAATGTATGATTTTATTATAACGACTAAATATGCCCAAAATTTCGTTCTAAAATTACATAAAATAGCGTCTAATGATGTAGACATAATTGTCTGTGGAAATTGTCGTTGGGAAGATGCAATATTTGGTCAGAAATAAAATATCTGCAATCAAATTATTATATGAATATACATATATATATATATATATATATATATATATGAAATAAAATGGAGGTGGAAGGACCTGGATACTCAACGTTTCGCCCGATTTATGCGGGCTTCTTCAAGAGGGATGGTCATTGACGAGAGAGTCGGAGGATTGGGGCTATATATAATGATGGGGGAGAGCAGCGTGTTTTCCTTATGTAAATTAGATGTCATATATACATGTATATACTTTTTTTTGAGAGAGAAGAACTAATTAGAGTAAACTAGTGTATTGGATTACGTCTAAAAGATAAAATATCGTAGAGATTAAAAATTTAATTTAAGGAAAGTTGCTTTGTTAAACACATACATAACAGATCCACACGACGTTTAATTGAGTCAGCTATAATCTCCCATTCCAGCAATATAATTAAGCAAAGAAAAGGTTTTTTCACGTTGCTCCCTTTCTGTCGAAAATAATTATCAAAGAAAACAACTTAGACAGCGGTTAAACGCGAAAAAAAAATCGTAATTTCACTTAATTTTATTTTTATTTTACTTATTTACTGTATTTTATAATTATCTATTTTTAGACTCCATTTTATCACCTCCTATTCTTATTTTTAGATACCATCTTTTAAGTTACTGCGCTATTTTATCCCAATTCAATTATTTCTAATTTAAAAAAAAAAAAAGAAAAAAAGAGTCTTTCGTAATCTCGTGTCATTTTATTTATTTAATCTATCACCGCTATATTTCCAAACACAATTTTTAATCTCTACGATATTTTATCTTTTAGACATAATCCAATACACTAGTTTACTCTAATTAGTTCTTCTCTCAAAAAAAAAAATGTATATACATGTATATGACATCTAATTTACATGAGGAAAACACGCTGCTCTCCCCATCATTATATATAGCCCCAATCCTCCGACTCTCTCGTCAATGACCATCCCTCTTGAAGAATCCCGCATAAATCGGGCGAAACGTTGAGTATCCAGGTCCTTCCACCTCCATTTTATTTCATATCGTCAGATTTAATCCAGCTCAACAATCATATATATATATATATATATATATATATATATATATATATATATATATATATATATATATATATATACATACATATATTCATATATATGTATGCATTACGTATTATATATATTCATAAATATATATATGTATATATATATATATACACACTTACATATTATATACACTCGTGAGCAAAAGAAAATGGGTCACACAAATTTTATAAATTTTATTGCACTAAAGCTATATTAAAAAAAGAAAAAATTAACAAGGTAATTTAAACGAGGCTAATAACACAGAACAAGACATTTACTTCAAATGCTTCGGATCGAATCGCATTCTCTTTTGATTTCTTTAAAGGTCAATTCATTTAGACATGCTCTCAACCAAAGTGGAACACTGAAGAGAAGATGCTATTCCATTCGCTTGGCACAGCTTCCCACAGTGTGGCGTTGTTCAAAAAAAGTTCTTCCGGCCGATGCACGATATATTATGAACCAAATATTGTCTTTAAGGTTTAAATCGGGTCTTGGTTCTGGCTTAAAATTCACAACAATTGAGTTATCAGAAATCCATTTTTCTGTGACTTTCTCAGTGCGTGCAGGGACATTATCATGTTGAAAAATAATGTTCTGGAATATTCCATGTTTCTGATTATATAGTAACAGTGATGTTTCTAATATTCGAGTGTACTCCTTTGCATTGATTGAATTTTCGCATCTAATAATGTCCCCAACTTCTGCTGCAGTAAAAGTGACAGTATCTCTCCTCTCGCGTGTTTCACTTTCGATTTTATGCAACTTGGCGAAAATCTTTCTCCAGTTCTTCGATTCCGGCATTGGGACCATC
>NC_136508.1:16887902-16897902 GCF_053919585.1 Euprymna scolopes
TATATGTATATATATCTGTATATATATAACTATATATACCCACATATATATATATATATATATATATATATATATATATATACATATACATACATATACATACATTATACGTATATATATATATATATATATATATATATATATATATATATATATATATATATATATATATATATATACATATATATACAGCCTTTGAGATTTAGAAAAAATCACTCGGCCGCCGGTCGAGTGTGAGCGAAAATGTTACTCGCCCCAAAATATTTTTAATCGGCCGACTTTATGTCTTTGTTCCTGTCAATAATAGTAATTGGTTTTATAACAATTCAAGAAATAACCGTGTGTATACTCTAAGAAACAAATATTTGTTTAACTCGTGTGAATCAACTATTTTATTACTACAAACATTTCAGTAAATATTCAACAAAACTTTAAAATACAACACAGATTTCTTCATATAGCATCATTCATAGTATTGTTCCATAGAAATAAGAATTATTTCTTAAGATGCATGACGGAATGAAGAGCTGTTTTCCTTTTTCATAGGGTCGTCTTTACTTTTCTAAGCATTAAGTGCATGTAGTTTTAGCGTCGAATTGTTTTTTCCAAATGAATTTCAAAATCAGACAGCTAAATTAAGGCGACATGTTGACTACACGCCGAACGTGTGAATTTGACCTCTTGTTGACTTTTAACGTGACCACTCTTTTACAAAAAGGATATTCCAACGGTCTCACAGCTAGAGATGAAAGAATCCACTAATGATGAGACATGAGTTTTTTCCGTTTCTTTATTGTAAGAAATTTTATCGACTGGCGGGCGAATGATTTACGACTTTTAGTCACTCCAAGAAATTTTCAATCGACTGTGGCGACCAGTCGTGTATATTCTCAAAGACTATATATATATATATATATATATGTATATATATATATATATATATATATATATATATATATATATATATATATATGAGTGTGTGTGTGTGCGTGTGGGTGTGGGTGTGTGTCTGTGTGTTTATATATACACGTTTCATTAAATAGCACAGCAAACTCTTGCTTTTTTTTCTTGTAATCCGCCTTTTCTCTTTGTCGAATCATTTTCCGAACGTTTTTCCGATTGAAAAAAAACGTTCGGAAAATGGCCCGACAAAGAGAAAAGGAGGATTACCAGAAAAAAAAAAAATAGCAAGAGTCGGCCCGCTATTCAATGAAAGGTTCATAAAACAAAAAATGCTGCCTAAATATACTTATTTCAGGTATATATATATATATATATACATATATATATATATATATATATATATATATATATAGGTATGTATATGTATATATATATACATATATATATATTTATTTATACGTATATAGACATATATATTCATATGTATATGGGTGTATATATATATATATATATATGTTTGTATATATACATACATATTTATATATATGTATAATATATGTGTACGTATATATATATATATATATATATTTATATATATATATATAGAGAGAGAGAGATAAAGATAGAGAGACATACACACACAGAGGAAATAAGAGAAAGCGTGAGGAAAAGAGAGAGAGAGAGAGAGTGAGAGAGATACATAAAAAGAAACTAGCTGAGTTATATGGTCATCAACTTTTCGTCATTATTTCGAGACTTCCTCTTGATTAAAGAAATTAAGAAAATAAAAGTATACATACGAATATGTGAAGATTTTCTGTACAAATTGGGATAATATTCCATTTGAAAATTCAAAAATGGGAGGGGAACTGGCGTGGTTTTGAGTGGGAAAGTTAAAATAATCTCATATATCCGTGAAATATTTGTTTAAAAGATATTACGCACTTTATATCATTTCTATAAAAATATGTCGGTTAAGTTCAAAAATAAGTGTTTAACTGAAATGATATGAGTATGCGTTGTAATGTAATTTCATCGATTGAGATCATGTATATATATAAATTATTACAGAAGCTGAACTGGTCAAAGGTGCAAGCGAAAATATTCATCTTAGCTTTTTTATGAAATATTTCAAAGTACACAAAGTACAAATATATTTAGTTGAACATTCAAATATATAAGTGGGTATGGATCACAGTTATCACCCCTTTGTTTACAAAGCCATCTGGCGGAATTGACGTCTGAGAATTTTTGGCTGTGCAAGACCTAAACTGCATAGAATGTAACTTTTTCTAGAATTTTTATTTGAACTCAATGGACTTCTTTTTTTTCCATATTTATTTACTCAGTTTCCCCATTAACATGTTTATGATCTGTTTTACTATTTATGGAAAAGAAAAATCGAACTTTTGTAATGATTTACATATCATAGACTGTTTCCCAAACATCAGATGTCAGTAATGTTCATAAAAATAAAGTATAACATAAAAATTGTATTATAAAATTAGGTAAATGAACAAGGTGTTTTTTCAATTACATTACACACTTTATTTGAACTATTTAACAAACTTAATATTCATGGATCTTTCATGAGAATTTTTTTTTAAATTTACTAATCGAAAAATGAGTTTGATTTTAATCAAACATTATTAAAAAAAACTATCCAATACATGATATTCCCCAAATAATTATCTTTGTTTATTTGAACTTTTAAACAAAATTCATTCGTACATAAAAAAATAGATTGTATTGATCTTTTAAGATTTCCTTAAAATTTTTTTTTGATTTTCATGTATTTTTATCAAAAATCATAAAACACGTATACATGATATTTCCAAAAATACTTGTGTTTGATTCGCCGCCGCCAGAAGAATCTTGTAGATGACTATCAAACTTTGCTTTACTAGTCCCCCCTATAGATCTGAATCACACTTTACAAAGACTCCAGCTACCTACTACAAAACCTGTGTGAATGCTAGGATCATTTGGATCAACAAAATTATATCGTAGTTTTACCACAGGATTGTTCAGTAAATATCTTGAATAGAAAAAAAAAAACACCTCGTTTTTTGTTACCAAAACTAACTTTAATTTTAAAATTGTGATATCGACGTTTACCAAACGTTTATTATATAGGATGTATCTGTACACTTTTTTATTTGTAAACTTACCAACATCTGATGTTTGGAAAACAGTTAATAATATATATTTAATTAAAACAGTTCTATTTTTATTTCAGAAATAAACAGTTCATAAACATATTATTCTGGGAAAAACAATTAATAAATAAAAACCGTCGATTTAGTTCAAATAAAGAGTGTTCGAATAAAATTTCTGTTTTTATATTTGCATGAAAAAGTACATTCTGTACAGTTGTGATCACCCGTACCTATAAATTTATCGGATGTCATTTCCGCCAGATGGCTTTGAAAACACAGGGATGAGGATCGTTACCTATACCTATATGTGGCCAATATAATGTATATGTGCAATGTATCATACGGTACTTTTTACCGACTTTGTCTGTGATTAAATGAGACAAACATACGTGCATAGCCATGTATATACATGCATTTATACGCAATATATATATATATATATATATGTATATATATGCATTAATGAAATCAAATCATGTAGTGCTTACTTGATATACGAAATGGGAAACTTAACACTGATATACATTACAGTAGTCATATATAGAAAATATCATCCCAACCGACTAAGGAAGCTCAATACGCAATAGAAAGTAAAGCTTCTTATGCGAGCAAGAAAATTAAAATGTAATTACAAAGCTTTTTAAAAGAATGATGATAAAGTGACAACATACTACTACTACTACTACTACTAGTAATAATAATAATAATTTTAAATTCAAAGAAATTCTATTAATAGTATGTGCAATGACCATGCGTAATAATAAAAAAAAATCTAATAAAAATATTAAAAAAGAGAATGCCCGCTCGATAATAACTGCACCTATTAAAATGTCATTTATACATGTACTGAAATTGAAACACAATTAAATCTCTCCAAAGAAACACCACTAGTCTTTTCCATCAGGCAATATTTGGCCAATCATATGGCAATGAACTTGCACATCGCCCTCCTTTAATAGACTATATATATCGCAGCACTAATAATATAAATACTCATAATCATTCGCAGAACAACTCCCATGGTAATAACTTTGAACACCAGTTCAGTAATAATATCCCCATTAATTCAACTACATCCGTTCCTAACTTTAATTGCAAACTAAAATTCATTGTCAAAAACAATATCCACAATGCACCCAAAATACACACACACATCGGAATCACATTTACTTAAATAAAGCAGAGCATCTCTACCAAACATATTGTTTTGAAATAAAAAAATAAATAACAACCCAGGAACTTATTTGGATATTCTTATTTAAAAAAAAACAACTTAAATCTAAGAATATTCGCTTCTCATTTAGTTAGAATATTGTATGCAAATCGCTATCTTACATCCCGGGATTTTGTTTAATTTTTTTATTACATTTTCACCCCACACAAGGCAAATTGCCACTTTGGTGTAGGGGGCTACTATCAGGGGCAACAACTACTGGGGTACTATGTAGGGATTTGGGCAGCAAGGTGTCGGTTCACGTTACACTTGAACTTCTGCACGTCAGTAGTGTTGGGGAAGCAGGGACCTGGAATGGAATTCCAGAGTCTATCGGTTCTGGGGAAGAAACTATTGGAGTAAAAAGATCTTTTACATCTAGGGATCTCTACAGTGTGGGGGTGGGATTTAGCAGCCTGTCGGGTTTGTCGAGAGTGCTCACGTCGTGGGGGCACAAGTGATTGCAGTTCGTCAGAGCATTCACCACTAAAATACTTGTAGAAAAGGCAGAGGGATGCAACATTTCGTCGATGGGGCAGAGGCTGAAGCTTAGATGCCAGTTCAGGGCCTATCAGGTTTGCGACTCTCATTTGAACCTTGTCAAGGAGCGAGAGACTAGTAGCAGATGCACCAGCCCAGATGTGGCAGCAATACTCCATACATGGGCGAATGGTTGCCTTATAGAGGTACAGGATACTTTCGGATGTTAGAAGTTTACTAACACGGTAGAGAGAGCCCACCTTTCTTGCAGCGGCCCTGACAATGCCTTCAATGTAATTGTTCAAACTCATGTTTCCTGTGAACGTTAGGCCAAGGAGGTTGAAAGATGGACTCTCAGATAAAGAGTCGTTGGCCATTGCTATGGGTGGTAGAGGGGGGTTCTTGTAATTATTGAATGAAACTAGTTTAGTCTTGGCAGCATTGAACGCGACCAACCACTTTTGTCCCCATTCCGTTAAAGATTAGAGGTCTTCCTCTAGTGTTTCTGCCATTTCTTTAGAAATGTGTTCATTCGTCTTCCTGTCGTGCCTGCCATAGAGTGTCGTGTCATCAGCATATATACCCATCTCAGAGGCAATGTTGTCAGGGAGGTCATTTATGAATATCAGGAACAGTAGAGATCCAAGGATAGAACCCTGGGGCACCCCCGCATTTATATCATATTGTTTAGATGTACGACCGTCGAGGACAACCTGGATTTTTCTCTTATTTAATAAGGATTAAAGTATGTTAAGTATTCTACCAGTGATACCGTATGATCTGATTTTACTGAGGAGACCCTCATGCCATACCCTGTCAAAAACCTTAGATATATCCAGAGCTACCGCTCTGCCCTCCTCCGCTTTGTCCAGTGAATGGTATATAGTTCACCGATCACAGTTAGGATGTCTGCTGTGGAACGGGCTTGTCTAAATCCATATTGTTTTTCAGTCAGTAGTTTAGCATCTGTAAGATGATGGACTAGAGCATGGTTAATTATGGTCTCAAATATTTTGGCAAAAAGTGGGAGGAGGCTAATGGGGCGATAATTTGATGGGTCAGTCCTTTCGCCAGAATTCTTGAGTACTGGTACAACAGAAGCAGTTTTCCAACAGCCCGGAAAGCAAGCTTCATTAAGGTATTTGTTGTAGAGTTTGGAGAGAACTGGAGCTACTTCGGCTGAGCACTTTTTTAATAGCACAGCTGGGATAAGATTGGGTCCACATGCTTTTGAGGTGTCAAGGTTTTTTATGATAGCATGCACCTGAGCAGGGGTGGTTTTCAGATCGTCTAGTGTGGCGTCTGCCCGCATAGGAAAGTCAGGTAGGGGGTGGTTGGAAGGGTCCAGTGTGGAGTTTGAGGCAAACCGACTGCCAAGCATGTTAGCCTTGTCGGTTGCTGAGGAGACAACCTCATGATTGTTGGTTAGTGGGGGAATTGTTGATTGCCCATTATTTACTACACTGTTGTAGATTTTCCAGAAGTCTCGAGTTCCTAGTTTTTGTGCTTCGATGCGCTTTTTAATGGTTTCCATAAATTCTCTCTTAGCTGTCGCTATTTCTTTCTTAACGTTATTTCTAGCTTCTATATACATCAGTCTGTTTGAACTGGACTGATGTCGGTTAAACCTACGGTATGCATGCTGCTTTTGAGCAATTGCAGTTGCCCAAGTCGACGTAAACCATTGGCGAGAGTGGGGCTTACTATAAAATTTCCGCATGGGAACATGCGCTTCGATTGCAGTTTGGAACCAGTCAGTGGTCTCGTTTGCACATTGTTCAGCAGGGAGAGAGAAAATATTTTTCCATGGAGCATCTCTAATTAGTTCCCTTATGGCTTCCCAGTCAGCCTTATTATAATATCTCGTTGTTTTGAGCACTGCCTCTTCAGTTTTGGGTCTAGAGTTTAGGGCGATTTCAACCATTATCACTTCATGATCAGCGTTCCCGAGTGGGCTGTGGGCCTTCGTTATGCAGTCATCGGAAACTGTGGTCAAAAACAGATCTAGAAGTGATGCGTGTTGTTCTTCCTGGTCAGGGAAACGGGTTGGAAACGTAACAATATGTGATAGGGAGTGAGATATAACGAAGCTATAGGTTGTGCGTCCCGCTGCATCTGTGTGAGTTGAGAATCCAAGCCAGTTTTTTGTGGTGGACATTAAAGTCACCAAACACATGTATTTGTGCGCTAGTGTCGAGGGACAGTGCCGTGTCTATGCTGTCAGATACTTTGTTTATTATGGCGCAGTCCTGAGTCGAGGGAGAAAGGTAGAGAAAATAATAGTAGCTAATATTGTGTTGCATGTTTAGTCTAAAGCACATAAAGGCTTGGTCATCTGTTTCTAGGTTTGTTTCTCTAGTCAAGGGAAGGGTATTACGAATGTAAACTCCAAGTCCGTGCATATGTCTGTCAGAGTCCTTACGGCAGAGTCGGAGATATCCATGCATGTTACAGTGGTTAGAGGGAATCGAGGAGTGTAGGTTAGTCTCACTTAGTGCTAAGATATCCGGGGTATTTGTTAAGAGGAATGCTTCAACATCAGCTAAGTTTGTTCTAAGCCCACGGATATTTGTTAATGAGAGCCTCAAGGGAGGAGGCAAGTTGAATTTGTTTGTCCCTACTCCTGGTTTAAGCTTATTTTTAGATTGTACTGTCGTCATATTTTTTTAAGAGTTTCGGTATGGGGGAGCTAAACAAGAGGTTATGCGGAGCTTCAGACATGCATCACAAGTAGACCATCAGCTGACCTTTCTCCAAGGATATATATATATATATATGTATATATATATATATATACATATATATATATATATATATATATATATATATATATATATATATATATATATATATATATTGTAACCGTTGCCTTTCATGGGGAAGTTTGGGTAATTACGCCCCTTTTAATTCTAGAATGGCATAAATACAAAGAGTGAGCTGATTTTCCAATGCAAACATAGGGCAAAATACATGTATTGCAATTTGGAAATAACGTAGCCCCCCTGTCAAAATTTAAAATACGTTAGCATTTTTTGTACAATATATTTGTATTATTACTATACATTTTTATGGTAGTTTGTCAACCCATTTTACCGAATTCTATCCTCTTGTCTTAGCAAGTGTATTGTTTTTATCTTGGGAATTACAGAAATAATCAATACCACTATAGGAGGTTATTCTTTTTATATATATATTATGATAAATACTACCCCTAAATTATACATATTTCTCTGTATGTGTATATTTTCTGATTTTTTACATATATATATATATATATATATATATATATATATATATATATATATATATATATATTGTTCATGTTTGTCATTTAACTGACATATTTTAGTGTCCACGTCAATTTAAAAAGAACTTTAAATTGAGGCGGCAAAAGAAAATTCCCCAGGAACACATTCGCTTGACGTCAGCTTAAATTATCGTACTTATATTAGTTTAAATTATCCAGCAACAGACAACAAATCATCTCTAATCGTAATTGTTGTTGTTCTAGGTTATACAATGTAACATTTAGTCTATATACCACGACTTTCTCTTACTGATAGCTAAGAGCTCATTATCTCCATCTTTCTGTATTATCCAATCGGGAACTCGGCCGCAGATTTAAATGTGATGAGAAAACGATACGAAAGGCTGTTCTAAAGCACCAAAACACCGGTAGTGTCCGTGATGTCCCTACATCTGGTCGTACTTGCGTATCTTCTAACAGGAAAGACAATGCTATCAAGATTCGATGCTTTGAAATGGCTCCGCAAATCCAACAGCAACGTTATCTTGTTAAAACGTGATCTCTTTCTCCTTTCAAAAACAGAATAAAGGAATTTAATTTGCGAGGATATGTTGCATGATGCAAGCCAATGATTTCTGTAAAGAACAGAAAGCGCCGTCTGGTCTTCGTCAGATACAATGAAGACCATCATATATGTGTGTGCATGTGTGTATGTACACATAGGTATATTCATATGTATATAACAAAAAAAGGAGGGAAAAGAGTTACCTTAAACCACTAACCTAGTTCTAAAACAGATACTTTGTTCGATAAAATTCATGCCCATATGAACGACAAATATCGAAAAATCAGTCGAAAGTTATCATCAAGAGGTGCGTCAACTAATCGATTTTCTCAGGGCGGGCCCCAAAAAAGTGACAGTTTTATGTTGAACATTACATATTTTTAAATCGATTCACAACTGCCCCCAAACATACGACCGCCAACTCTTATACATAAAGTATACACGCGCCCGTGTATTTTGGGTCAACTTGTATTTAAAACCCGCTGAGTAGTGTCACGTGATCTTTACGTCAGCAACTTCTAATGGCCGTCGGAATTTACAATTTAAAAATGTTGTTAAACAAAAAAAATTAATTAAAGCTAAACTATGAATTTCAAAATTAACAAAGTTAATACCACATTCAAACAAGGTAGATACGATAGTTATACGAAAAATAAAGTAAAAAAAAAAGTGAAGTAAAAAAAAAATATGCTTACAAAAATATTAACGATCAAAGTTTTTTTTTTTAAATAAAAAAGGCCGGACGCCATTTTCCAGTCTTTAGAGTAAGGCAGACGAAGTGAAAGAGAGTGAGAGTGAGAGAGAGAGAGAGAGCGTTCGAGAGAGAGTGAGTGAGGGAAAGAGAGTGAGAGTGAGGGAGAGTGAGAGAGATGGCTTGACAGATTCGACAGGGGGGAGGGTCAACAAGGCATGCGGCAGATGACGTCATGACGTCGTGACCTGATTTACTTTATAAACCGAACAGACTGTATATACGCCGCTTTAGCTAAGGTAGTTAAAGGTTTGGTTCATTATCTAAACGTTTTGGGTTCGAATCGTGGTGTGAGATGTTTTTTTTTCGATTTTGGATATTTAAATATTGAACCCTGTATTATTTAAGCCATTTTTCACGTCACGCTCGTTCGTTTGCCTTACGTTAATTTTTTTTTTGTGTGGGTGTTTTACCCACCCTGCTTTATTAAACCGGGGTTTTCTTTTCTTACTTCGCTTATAAAAATGCTTACATCGTCATTGTTGCCGTCGTAACTGTCGACGACTTTCAAATATCTTCCACTTCTGGCTGGCCGATTTTATTTCCAAACTTCGCCTCACGGTTTCGAGTTTGATCCTACCGCCCCGACTTCTTTTTTATTAAAAACCAAACACCCCTACAAACAATGGGGCAACGCCAAGTACCCCTCACTAGTATAAATATATATCTAAAAATATATATA
>NC_136508.1:16907902-16915402 GCF_053919585.1 Euprymna scolopes
CCCCTAAATTCGCAGCTATCTCTTTACAAACCTCCCTTTTCATAACCTGTCATACTATCATAAATCAGAGTCCATTTACCGTAGCCTGTTTTTACACCCACTCAAGGACTGGTCCTTTGTCTGGCAAATATATATATATATATATATATATATATATATATATATATATATATATATATATATATATATATATATATATTAGAGGGTAGCTAATTGGTCAAAGGGGAAATTATTCTCAACTGGCATTTTGGTATAAATTCACTTTCGTATAAATAATTGAATTTGTTCAAAGTGTATCGGTAACAAAAACAAATAAATAAACACACCCACATGCATATATATATATGCATATATATATGCATATATATATATATATATATATATATATATATATATATATAATGAATTTACATACATAAACAGGCAGGTGAGATTTGTATTATAGAAGATTACTACGAATGCTGTAACTGAATTTCGAACTTGATAACAATGGCTTTCTTTTATTATGCACAAAGATACATACTGTTGACACTTTATGTTCATTACATTCAAGTCCCTATCTCTTCCACGGATTTCCTCTCACATATCACAAATCTCGTTGTGCCTAATCCCTACAATTGTACTAATGCTACTTTCTTTGTATGTGTGTATGTTTTTTTTTTATGACGTTGTCTGTAGGTAAAAATTATGTTAGTAAATTTCTTAACCATTTTCATTAAATGCAAATAATTTAATAAGACTTAAAAAGGTATGGGGGGGTTCTGTTATGTTTATTTTTTTTGTTTTTCTTGAATAACGTATTTTGTAGGTTACAACACCGCACGTAAATTTCTAAATGACCCCTTTTCTTTTACTGGAAAGAAATGCATATGAAATAATTCTATAACACAAATAGTAGGTTCTCTGAAGTGCAATGTAAAACAACATATATCTTTTACTAAGTTATTGCATGCAGGAATCTGAAGTGATTTCCCGGATTTCGATAATAATAAAGATAAAGGAATGTGAAATATGAGCATTCAAACCCGGGCAACGGCGGGTGCCCCTGCCCAGTATTATATAACTATGTAATCATTATTTTGTTATTCCGTATTCTTGTATTTATTACATTATTTGTCACATGGTTATTAGCGACGGTATATTGCTCTAGACACAAGAACCTTTCTCATCCAATGTTTGTAGGCATATAATCGTATGCCTACTATGCGTCTAAAACTAACATTAAAGTATAAGTTATGCTTACCGTTGTAAATATCGATGTAACATAGAACCACCCTACGATTGCTTGTCTTCATTAAATAATTGTCTATTGTGTGATGGCAGAAGTCTAGTCTTCATTTGTAATTTTCCTTCTAGTTTTATGACGTATACGGGAGGCGTTCAAAAAGTAATGACCACCAGTTATATTCCGATAATTTAATCAAAGGAGATTGCAAATTGTATATGTATGATGACTTTTGCGTTTATGAACTGATATGTTCATCTATTTCTCTCTCTTGTAGATAATATATTTGTGTGTTATTGAGAAAACATCCTCTTTCATGGAAGCATAGTTTCATAATTGAATTTCTTCGTGCAGTAGAAATTATACCGTTGAATATTCACAGGTGCTAGTGAATGTGTACGTCCATGAAGAAGTTGATGAAATCACATTAAGGAGATGGCTGCAGAGACGTTAGTGACGAAGCCCATTTTGGAGGGTCATGTACTGCCAACAGGGCATCGCTGGCAAAATTCATTGGCAATTGCGGTCATTATCTGGAAAAGTAAATGTTGTGGCAAAAGACATAACTCATTGAATTGGACCACACCCGTCTTCGTAATACATCCAAAATTATTTGTTAAAAAAGATGTAGCATTACTTTTGTGACACATATTTCCGCCAGTAATTTAATGCAGCTTCTCCCCCAGAACTGTCAGACTTTGGAAATCCCTTCCAGGATTCTGCTTTCCCAACTTTACTATAATGCAGAAGTTCACGTTTTATGTGAACGGATATCTTGCTGCTCATGCCCCTTCCTAATGTCCCTACAATTTGTCCCCGATAGTAGCCCCAATATCACAGTTGACTGTGACTTGTTGGGGGTTAGGGTTCTATGATAAACCAATGCTTTCTCATAACTTTTAAAAGGTTGGTATTTAAAAATCTTAACGATTAACATGTAATGGCTTAGAATGTACTTAAGGTATTATTTTACTGTTTAAACAATCCTGCAAGGTGTCTATGTATTTCAGTTAACATTTATAAAACAAAAACGTTAGGCAGACCTGACTGAAATATAATGACCACGCAGACGTAAGTTTTATTATTAGACATATTGTTATTTTTTCTGATGCATCGGCGGTTTCTTATAGGTGAACATTTAGGTTGATATTTTTATATCCGTATTACATTTGTCTCGTATGTATGTCATTTTTTAAATAAAATTCGTATTCTTGAAAGAGTTCGATTTTTTCTAAGCAATACTTATTGGTCATGAATACAAGAATACTTGTACATATTTAATATTAAATGGCATTAACACAATATCTAGTAAATGCAAATGAATCGTATTGGACGGTTATAATATTAATATTGGTTTTACAAATGTTTATACATTTTCTCTAAATATAATTCCTGGTGTAAGTCATGTTTTCAAACGAAAAGTACTTCTGTAATGTCCCGGGAAGCCTTATTTCTTAAAGTTAAATATTAGACTCCGTTTAAAATAAAGACTGTATAGTTTATGTTCAGAAATTTCTACTGGAAATTTAAATGTTAGGTGCCAAATCATATTCATAAACACAGTAACATTTCTTGAGTATTTATTAATTTTTAGTAACCCCATATTGCCATTTGTAAATGCAGTGAATATATCTGCTACTTTGTAATTACACAAAATCACATGTTGACGTAATACGCCTAATCTCCTTTTATATGTAATATAATTGACCATTAGATGTTTCTTTCTATTTGCGTTACTGTCACTTACAAACATCTTTATCAATATATTTCCAGATGTGCCAATTATATCACTTTTATTTTGTAGTGTTGCTGTATTTAGAAGAATGCCGTCTACAATTAGACAGCAAAATTTGTTGTTGTCAGATAAGATTATCCCTGTCTGGGTATTCGATTTAGAAACGATCCAAACGTTGCCAATATCTATATTTACTGTGTCTACATTGTAATAAACATAAACTGTTTCGTTCTTTGCTGAGAACATACTCTAAACTTGTGCAATACTGCTTAATTGTCGTTTTAG
Organism: Euprymna scolopes; assembly: GCF_053919585.1. Lineage (NCBI taxonomy): Eukaryota > Metazoa > Mollusca > Cephalopoda > Sepiida > Sepiolidae > Euprymna > Euprymna scolopes. The sequence continues at coordinate 16,911,148 of NC_136508.1, forward strand.
TACGTCTGTTATACATAACGTCGGAGTAAACTGGTGATGATTGATTTACAATTACCGTCTAAGATGAGCTGCGTCGTTTTATTACTAAATTAATTAGTACGCTTTTGGTATTTGTCTGCCGTTTTTTTAAATTAATTTTGGTAGATATTAAAAAAAGCGGTCCATTTTCTCTATTGTTCTGTGCAGCGTGATACTAAAACTCATCAGCAATCTCTTTAAACTCACTATAATAGAAGTATATACTCTGCTCATAATAAGATGCCCTGATAGATCTAGGCTGATCTATGGGAAATGGATAATGAAAACAGCTTTTCCGTCGGTTTTGAAGTAAATATTGTTATATACTGACTATTAACAAAACCTGAAAAGAGGAGGACACGTACTATATTTTACATATACTTATCAAGTCCCGGAGGCAACTCGAGGATAAGGGTTATTGAGTGTCAACTAGTCAATGAGATAATAGCATAGTAATAGTTAGTAGAAGAAATTTTGGAAAATTAGATTACTTAAGACGACGGTTAATGAAGAATGTGTTTACATTGCACTTGAAGACAACCAAATTGTAGTCAGATGGAACAGGGGAAACCAGGGGAGAGTTCTATATGCGTGCAGTTTTAAGAAACCGGCTATATTTTGGGAATGTACGTTTTTTACGCATATGTAAAGAGTGGGGAAAATAGTGACAGTATTTTCAGATAGACGAATGTTTTCCGTGAAAGTTAGGCGAGGAAGAACCATGGATGTAAGCTCAGACAATAACTTGCCATGGAAATAAGAATAAAGCAGAAACAGTCTCGCAACGCCCCTTCTATGGACAAGAGGTTGTAGGAAGGAGGAAAGGGCATCCGCCACTAACCTACGAAGTATACTCTGAACTCTCTCCAGCTGGATAAGCTGCGTATTGCAGCTCCTTCTCGAATGTGACGACAGTATTCCATCCTTGAACGCACTTGACTGTTATATAGATAGAAAATTGCATCAGCAGTGAAAAACCTATTGGAGCAGTAAAATGAATACCACCAACACAATATATAAAGAAACATATCCAAAACCTGCGCCAAAATATCAGTTCAGTATATCGTTCCATTTACAGTTTTTTTTTTACTGCATAGAAAAAAGGGGCATGTGTTACAGACAACTTATGCACCTTTATCACTATCAACTATAACCTTATCTGCAAGTAATTACCCATGTGTTTTCTTTATTCACTGACTATTATGTACGATTGTTTTCTTTTCTAAGATTAGTTGGATTTAACATTATGTGTGTTTTTTTTTTTGGAAATGCTACTTTATTTACTTAGCGATAAATTCAGCGTTTTTCTTTAAATGTTGTTTTTACACTTTTAATGAAAATAATGTCTGACTCTCGACCAATGAGTTAGAAAGGTGAGGTTAAGAAAAGAAAACCCGCGCGTGCGTGGCCCTCCTCTGCTGTTGCATGTGAAATGAGGCCACAAGAAAAACATTGCCTTCACATTTTCGCCAATTTTCAGAAAAATCTAATGGATGAGGCAAATGTTCTGAAGATTAAAGCGTCATTTCTTGCAATTTCGGGGAATTTATGACCCCTTTTGAGCTCCAGGAGACAGGGAATCCCAGTGTAACTGGGCAAATGGTGCTGTTCCACGCCTAAACACAGGGATATATTTGAATTCGGCACGATGGAAAACCACTATTTTAACATATATAGCGTGCTTATGTAGTAATACGACAGTAGAACCCCCAAAAGGCATTTTTAGCCCTAAAACTCCCAGAAGGATGCGAACCAAAATTTTGCAAGGCCCACCCATACTGAATTTATATTAAGAACAATGACCTGTACATTTTGGCTAAGTTTGAGGAAAATCTAATAGATGTATCAAACGCTATGGTTCAAAAGTGTCATATTTTTGCCATTATGGGCTATTCTCTACTTATTTTGAGCCTCTGGGAACGCGGAACCCCATTGTAAGTTTATAAAGGTACCGGCTCAGACCTTCAAACAGGTATATTTAAGTTGACCACCGTAAAAAGTACTATATAGTCAAACATAAACTTTTTGGGGGAAATATGTAAAAAAAACAAAACTACCAAAAGTTGCGTTTTTTGCACTAAAAGTCCTCGCGGACGCGACCCAGAATTTTCCCAGTGTCGCTCATATTGGATTTATATTAAGAATAATGGACTCCACATTTGTTACTGTGCAAAACAACTGAATATATTAGTAGTTGTGGGAAAGTTTCAGAAAAAAAACTAATTTACAGTTATCTGGCAATCGTCTGGACAAACGGACGCACGGGCGGGCGGGTGCACGGGCGCACGCACGGAACAACGCACGGAACAACGCACGGACCAACGCACGCACGGATGTACAGATGCCACTGAAACCTGTTCATCTCGGATAAATCGGGGACCAATATTAGCATTACTTTTTTATGACAAAATCTGAGTCAAGAGACATTGAGTTATCGGCCTTTGTCCCAATAATGGATAATGGAAATGAATGGCTAAAGGGCAATATAAGTTGCAATTTGTTTCAAATAGGGGAAAATTGTATTGTGTTCTTATATAGAATTCCCAATCAAATGTACACACGCTTTAAATTGGCTCAACTTGCTACGTGAATACGCTATACCCCGTTCCCAAGAGATGTTTAGCAATACATAATGACACTTCCAGCAGGATGGAGCACTTCCCCACTAACATCGTTACGTAAGAGCCTATGTTTATAGGCACCTGCAAAACAGATAAGAAGGACGCAGAGGACGCATCATTCACTGTCAACGCTCACAAGATTTGAACTCAACTCACATGGGGTTTCTCTTTTTTGCAGGTGGATGAGGCATGTTGAACACATGGTTCACACTAGTAAACGAGCTAAAATGAACGAATCGAAATCAAGCATTGAAAGAAGATGAGTCAACATATCAATTGGACTGATTATGAGCGTTATCGATTTAATCAGTGAGAATTGGTTGCTGTTCATGAACCACAATGGTCAACGATTTTTACACTTTCGATAATTAACTGTTTTCTATATTTTTAATAGTATCATGATGTATGAAACTTTTCTGTCTCAGAATAAATGTTAGTGTTATGCTATAGTAAAGAGTGTATACAGTTTATTAGAACTCCCTGTATATTTTATATATATTTTAAACTAAATGCCCTTTATTTATAAATATCGTAATGCTAATCCTTATTTATATGTTAAACTAAATATATTCTCATAATTGTTAACAAGTAAATAATGAAAATAATGTTTCTGATTTAAATAAATTATTTTCGGATGTAAAGTACCGAATTTCGTCAAGCAATAGTAAGCCTTGCAATCCAGCTACTATACAATGTGCCGAAGTCCCTATTATGAAATAAAAAGTCTCCTCACCGTTCCAAAATATGATGTACAAGCAGGCTGTCCGGCATTTTTCGGTCGAAATACGCTTAAATAGTATATTTTGATTTATGCAGATTTCGTATTTTTATTTTATCAGAAATTATATAAATGTAGAAAAATAACCTGCACGTCACAAGCGAGTATCAACACAAATATGTTTAGCTTACGATTTTTTTGTTTCTCCTGTGACGTTAATGCCGTGTCTATGAATACGTTATTACTGCACGCTAAAAATTAAAACATGAACCAATAGCTATTACATTACGCTTATTACTTATTACATCCATCGACCTTCATCTGTTATTTTTTTTTAATTTTTACCGGTTTACGTAGTTAAACCGAAATATACATTCTCGAATACCTTATATATTAAGTTTCATGTATATAGACTAAATCTTACGGAGGGGTTTTGTAGGCATTTTTAATATATATATATATATATATATATATATATATATATATATATATATATATACAAATGCACACATGCATAAATAGGTATAGAAAGATACGTGTGTGTACTATACATTTTTAACGCCAATAATTAGCAACTGTGTATCATCTAGCAAATATGCATGTATATAATTACACATAATTGTTTACTAACGATGATCATCCATTCAGAAAAGCGAAAACAAATAATAGGCAATTAATTAAAATAAATATTTAAAAGAATATGCAAAATAGCTATTTATTTCTCAGATGAATGCAATTCCGTTACCCATATGCAGTTGTATTTAGTGTAAAAATAGAAAGAACAAATTCATAGGTGTACAGATAAGTAAATATACTAAACTCTTTGGTATGAACCACTGCAGAAGCACTAGCTGACCTCCAATCTATAGTGGAATGTGAACAAAAATGGATGGTCACA
>NC_136508.1:16920402-16940402 GCF_053919585.1 Euprymna scolopes
TATATATGTATATGTATATGTATATGCATATATAAGTATATATATAAGTATATATATATGTATATATATATATATATATATATATATATATATATATATATATATATATATATATATATATATATATATAAACATGGATACCCGACGATTTGGAACACGTCTGCTATACAAAATATATAGATCTCTTTCATCGTTGGAAATCTCAGCGATTACAACAATTTAAAAAATAAAGAGCACATAACAACCTGAAAACAATATGACGTACGTGACGATCTCTTCGCCTTATATTTTGTTGCCCGTCCGCTAAAAAAAAAAGAAAATCTCCCTTACCAAAACAAATGAAAAAATATATATATATATAAATGAACCAAAACAATCTTTCTCTCAATCAAAATAATGGGGAGTACTGGTTGGTGCAAAAAAACACAAAGAAAGAAAAATGTTTCGAGGTGTCCATGAAATGAGAAATAGAGGAAGACAGCTAAAACTCGTTTGGCTATAAATGCTATCAATAATTTTGCCCGCTTTTTATCTGTACCTAAACGTAAACGTAGATTCCAAAACACAGCTTATTTCTTATAACTGTACACATGTGGACCTCGCTTCCGTTTACCTGCTTTTTAGCTAACAACAATATGGCCGTCTTCAAGTCCAATGTAAACAAGTTCTTGATGAGCCATCCCCCTTAATTAATCTAATTTACCACATTTACACTTCTAACGATTACTATGATATTGTCCATTTGACCATCGTGTACACTTTAACATTTATCCTCGAGTGACGCGTGTGCCTTGATAAGTAGTTATTCCTTAGTTAAAAAGAAATACGGACATACTATTTTCCCCACATTTCTCCGAGTGCCTTTGACGTCATGACCTTGGCAGAATAAGCTATTTAAAAACATTCCTTACCTGAGAAAATTACATTACATATGAAATTACTCTGGCAAGAAAAACCCATCTAAAATAAATAGATATTTCATATTCTTATATATTGAGAGTGCAATATTGCATAATATACTGAAAAAGAGGAATACTCTATGAAATAAGAAAAGTTGGATGATGTACACTAAGAATCCTTTAAGAAAACGACACGGTTATGAATAGAAGGTGAGCCACAAGATAAACAAGAATTTATATATATATATATATATATATATATATATATATATATATATATATATATATATAATATTTATATTTATATATATATATATATATAATATTTATATTTTTATATATATATGTATATATATATACATATATATATATGCATATATATATATATATATATACAGAAAAAAAGTAAAATTGTAAGTTGAACTTTACAATCATAATTTATTGTTCGACTGAATAGTCCAAAAAACAATTCCTTTATTCCAGAAAATTTAAAATAATGCTATTCTTATTATTCTTCTACTCAGAGAGCATAAATAAATAAGCAAATTATATTTGAAGCACTGCAAGAATTTTCTAGTAAGTCATTAAATGACATGGCAATTCATCAATGTTGACGAGTACTGATACAAGTGTATATATATATATATATATATATATATATATATATTATTCTGTAATTGGAATTCATTTTTGAGATTAGCATTTTATATATATGAATTTTATTTATTTATTTTTATTTCGGACTATTAGTCTCATCTTTATTAGTTGTTGTTTTTCATCTTTTATTGGTTTGTTTATTCAAAACGTTTCGGCCTTCGTCAGGTGATAACCGCGACGGATAGGAACTTCGAGAATCTCCTAACTGCATTCTCAGCCACCACTGCCATCCATAGTTGTTGTCGTCTTACCACATTTTGGCCAAGTAAACCTCTGGCACGCTTTGGTGGGAGTGTATTAGTGCTCGAGAAAAAATTAGAGTGTATCTGCGTACACCTTACTTGGACTATCTGTTGTATCCCTCATCAACTCTCACGGAAACAATATCATATTATCCTATTGTCTATTAATCTCAGTGTATTTAATCCGCCTTAATGAGTTAGACATTGAGGGGGGAATCATAGCTGTAGAGTTATTGCACTTTTGTAGCCGATAGCATATTAAAAGTTATACAGTAGGTTGTAGTTATGTAAATAGAAGGGAACTGGTAAAAAAACAACGACAAAGCCCGATTATGAAAGATAACATAAGAACGATACGCGTAATTTTAATCTATGTATGTCTAAGAGAATATTAAAACAATGCGAATACTCAGAAGATTAAAGCAAATTAAAGGCGTCTGTTTCAAATCATATCTAAAAAATCGCAGAAGCACTAGAGGATGACCTCCGATCTGTAGTTGAATGGTGACATAAATGGCTGCTCACATTCAGTTCTGCCAATACTAAAGTCGGTTCCTTCAATAATCACAAGAAACCTCCACTATCACCAATAGCAATGCCCAATAACTTTATTTGAAAGTGCATCCTTTAAACTCCTCGGCCTAACACTCTCAGGAAATATGAGTTGGAACAATTACATCGAGACTATCGCCAGGACCGCTACGAAGAAGGTAGGTTCTCTCTACCGTGCTAGAAAGATACTAATGCCCGAAAATATAGTATAGCTCTATAAGGCCACCATTCGCCCATGTATGGAATATTGTTGTCATATTTGGATTGGTACCTCTACCACTAGTCTCTCGCTCCTAGACAAGGTTCAAAAGAGAGTCGCCAATTTGATAGGTCCTGAACTGTCATCTAAACTTCAGCCCCTGTCCCATTGACGAAGTGTTGCAACCCTCTGTCTTTTCTACAAGTAATTTAACGGTGTATACTTTTACGAACTGCTAGCATTTGTGCCCCCTCGACGTAAATACCCCCGACAAACCCAACAAGCAGCTAAACCCCACCCTTTCACAATAGAGATCCCTAGATGTAAGAGAGCCTTCTACTCCAGTAATTTCTTCCCCAGGAGCGCTAGACTTTGGAATTCCTACCGGGTCTCTGCTTCCACAACTGTACTGACATGCAGAAGTTCAAGTGCAACGTGAACCGTCATCTTGTTGTTTGACTCCCTGCACAGTACCCTTGATGCCCATGTCCCTGATAGTACTCTCCTACAACAAAGAGCAATATGCCTTGTTTGGGGTGAAAATGTAATTAAAAAGCAAACATATATATATATATATATATATATATATATATATATATATATATAAATATATATATATATATATATCCGAGCAACACTGCCTGACATTGGCAACAAACTACAACTCACTTTTATTTTACTATAAACCGACGCTACTTAAAATGTTCTGATCGTCTGTATCACACACTCACGCATATATATATATATATATATATATATATATATATATATATATATATATATATATATATATATATATATATATATATATATATAAATTATGATGGGCAAAATTCATATTATCAAATCGAAACTCAATATCATTTTTCCTAAGGGAGTAATAATGCGTGCTATCATAATTTTTATGCATATTTGTATTCGTACGATTGCGACTTGTGTGAGGCCAGAGGAATAAAAATCTTTCCGAAAATAGCCAATCTCGAATCTCCAGACGAATAAAACAGAAAAGAAAACAAATCAATTGGAATTAAAACTTCCGGCCTTCCATATTTTATGTGTATCTTCAATAAAATTTGGATAAACTTACCAGCATGCTGAATGTTAGTAGTCATTTTTTACTCGAAGGTACACAAGTTAGATTTATTTTTTTGGTTCTATTATTATCGTTAATTATAGATTTCTAGCATTAGAAACCACTCTACTAATGGTCGACTTGTTACATTGGGAATTACGAAGGTAAGCATATTCGATAGATAACGTTTCTGTTCGTTGTATTCATAGCTTTATATGTAATCACGTATATATGAGAGGTTTATTTGTGGTTTGTCAGTTCATCGATCTATTGTTAGCTCAATTAGCAGATGAGTTAGTAGACATTTCTACTTCACAAAATCTCTATGCAAATATTATTTGTTTGGTGATTTTAATGGCTGTTTAGTTTCTCTACTTGCACAGACGCAGCTTGTAACATAACACATAGCTTATTTATATCTCATTCCTTATAACAGATAGTTACATTTCCGACACGTTTCTCAGACAAGCAAGACCAATAAACCTCATTACAAGTCTATTTCCTACCAAAGTTCTCAATACTTGTGTAAGGAATGCTCATAGGATTGCCGAGAATGTTTATCACGCTCTGAAAAATGCCCTTAATTCTCCACTTTAACTGAAGAGCTATTGCAAAAACAGCAAGGTATTATAAGAAATCTGAATGAGAAACAATAAAGAATCTGGTCAGAGATGACACATGGGGAAATATATATTATCTCTCTGCTGAACTGCAAAATGAGACTACTGAATCGTTCAAGGTGGCAATTGAAGCTCATGTTCCCCCGCGGAAATTCTGTAGCAAATTACACTCAGCCCAATAGATTACTTTCACTTGTGCAGCTGCAATTGCTCGAAGGCAGCAGGCATACCGAGGATTTATTTAACATAAGTCCGGTAGAAACAGACAAAAGTTATTGAATCTTGAAATAAGTGTATGAAAAGCAATAGCGACAGCTAAAGAGAGAATACAACGAATCTCTGGAAAATCTACAACACTTTAGTAAATTATAGGAAATCACCAATGTCCCCACTGTCAAACAAGCATGATGTTGATTGCGGTGTAACCTTGGAAGCTAACATTCTTGCATATCTGTTTGCTTCAAACTCTACATTGGGCCCCAACAACCCGCTATCTCCCAGATTTTTTTTTTTGCGGGCCGATACCACACTAGATTATCTGAGAAGCATCTCTTCTCGGCTGAATTATATCATAAAAAATAACCTAGACACATCAAAAACATGTAAACTCTATGTGACTCCCGCTGTACTGTTAATAAAACGTTCCGCTGGAGAAGCCACAGTATTCTCTTAACTTTGCAACAAATGTATTCACTAATGTTGCGTACTTGCCTGATAGAAAACTGCTTCTATTGTACAAGTTTACAAGACATCTGGCGAAAACAATGACTCATTAAATTATCGAACCATTAGCCTCCTCCCTCTTTTCGTAAAAATCAATCTCTAGTCAATCAACTTACGGTTGGTTAACTTCTGACCGATCAACAATATGAATTTAGACAAGCCCGTTCTACAACAGCTATCCTGACTCTAATCTCCTATGGAATATAACGTAACCTGTAAATAGCAGGCGACGGTAGGGCGGTATCCTTTAGTATTTCTAAGGATTTTGCCAGTGTATTTCACGACGATCTACTCAGAAACATTAGATCATCCGGTATCACTGAACGAATAGTTGGCATAACACCATCCTTCTTTAATAAGAACACCGAAGTGTTTCTTTAAAATCGTATATTTAAACAATATGATATAAATACCGGTTTTCACCCGGATTGTATGCTTTGAGCTTTATTCTTCTATACTCGTTAGAGTTTTTGCTAACTTTACTTTTGCAAGTTCGCGTCCACCGCGCAGTCTTTTTCTATCTTGGTAACGTTTCTCCCGTCTCCCTTTAACAATCCAAACATTCTTACGCGGACACGCCACACTCTATGTATTTATTTTAATAAAACGATAAGATAGCACCCAACGGCACAATACTTCCGAAATCTCCATGAATAAAACATATCATATTTTAACGTATTTTTTGACAGGGCAACGTCGGGCGTCCCTCCCCAACATTAGTTGCATATAAAGAGTATTAATGCTAATTTCCTGAAAAGGTAAACTAACATTCCAACTAGAATATTCACCATTAAAATAATTTATAAATAAACGAAAGAATATAGGAAAATAACACAATTAAATTAAGTGGCATGATAATATTAAAAATTGCTCGTTGCCAATGTTGACAATAATTACCATGTTACCTATTGCAAATAGGTACTTATAATAAACATCTAAGTTGTTTGTGTGTGTTAGTATTTTGTTTATTCTTATGTCCGCTAAAAAAATACTTTTATTGTTCCCATCCAATCTTAATAAACTAGTTACTTTTATAAATAGCAATATCTCGGACAAATAATATCGAAAAAGTAAAAAAAAAAAAATCGCCAATTATTTTATGTAGAAATGTCTTTAAGTTAAAAATGAAGCTCAGCTTACTGTTTGTTTCGATGTTGTTTGGTAATCACGTTGTGCGAACAGTCGCTTCGTTTTTTTTCTCATTATTACAAGATAAATATGAATGACAGATAAATATGAATAATATCGGGGACATCTTGGTCTAATCGATAGATAAACATTTCCAAGTTTGCGTCAACCACGCGGCTTTTCTTATTTTAATAACGCTTTCTTTCACATATCTTAAAACTTTCTAACAATTTTACGTTCGCCAACCACGCAGTTTTTGTTTTTCTCATAAGTACTAGTGATGGGACGATTCCAAAATTTTCCCGATTCCGATACCATTACCGATTCCTTTCAAAATTTCCGATCCCGATCCGATTTCCGCTTCCGATTCCCATTCTTTTAAAATTTATACATATTTAATTAGAGATTTGTTTTGTTTTGTTTTTGTTTTGTTTCTTTCGTAAATTTTCAAATTATTACATAAACCACTGGGTAATGTCCACGTATATTTTTGCTCAAATGTTTGATCTGTAATTGATGAAAAATTATAGGACAATAAAACATCTATTTTGATTTAAAAACAAAGTTATATTATATCAGTTCGTATTTACTGTATCACATGCTACTTACATAAATAATTAAATAGTTGAAAATATTTGCAGACTGGTGGGCAAAATAAGGAAACGATGTAAGAACAACATATTTAACAACACCACTCTCATTATTAGGAACGAATGTCTAAATAATATTGTTATTATGATGAAAAATATTTTTAACGTGAGATTGCGTGAGCTTTCTGTGCCTTCTCTCTATGAATGAACTACAATTTGGTAGGTTATTAAATAGATTTACTTTGCTTTAAAAATTAAACAAAACAAAAACAAAACGAAATGTAAATGGTGATGATGATGACGACGACGACGACGACGACTTTGAAGAATGACACGCAGCAAAATCCGGATTCAAAAATGCAACATTACTTTTATAGATTACGTGTTAGACCATTTTTTTTAATTGACGGAAAGAAAAGCGACCGTGTTACTTGTTCAGTTTACGGCCCTCGTTAAAAAACGAACACTTCAAAAAACAATTATATTCTACGTACCCGCTTTGCAATGAAGTTTTCGTAAAAAAATTACCTTGTTTCATCAAGTAGTTTTGTTCTTACATATTGTTTTCAATCTCGGGAACGTGGACTTTCCTAAAAATCGCTTAATTGATATCAAAGGGAAGTAATCCGGTATATTTCGACCAAAACCAATGCTAATGACGTAGTTTAGATTGACTGTTTCGAATGCCACGAATGAATGCTTTTAGCGATAAGAACAAAACTACTTGATATTAAGTGACATTTTTTGAGAACTTCATTCTATAACGGGTACGTAGAATATAATTGTTTTTTTCCCGTTTTTTAATGGGGGACGAAAACGGCACCAGTACCGCGATCATTTTAGAATTTAGAGTGTGAGATCAGTTTCCAATATAAATTTAACCTTAAATGATCATCGTTTCTGGCCCCCCTAATCCTTTATGGATGTTAACTAAATTGTTTCCCACTAAATTAAGTTCGATTTGCAACGTTGTATAACCATATGTAATCGGTTAAAAAGTAGACACCTCCTCCTCCAATAAGCTCACATAATTTAAAATTGGTAACCCACTACAATGTTTTGGAAAAGCAGTTTATTTTACGTTAAATCTATTTGTGAAATTGGCCCTCTATTTTAAATTCCTAATCGTTTTATATTTATTTATTTTTTATAATCATGAATGTTTATAGGCAATGTTTATATATCATTTTTAAATAGGAGCATGCTTTTGCTACAAGCATCGGCGAATACTCGACGGATGACTGCGATAAGTCTGGTTTGGTTCTGTGTGAGGTTTTGTTTGTTTAATTCTTGACGGATGACCAAACAAATTAGTCAAGCCGGTTTTCGTTTGAGGAGGAAGGGCAATTGTACAAAGTCGTATCATGAGAACCTTCGTCTTTTTTTACTTGGGTTTCGTCGCAAATTACTATTGCCACATCCAGGGTCTGTCAACGGCTACCTGATTGCACCAGGAAATCACCATACTCTTCAGCGAATCGAGATCCCCTTTGGCGTTTACTTTCCAACAATATTCTAAGATGTGACGTGGCATGATATGGCTCTCAACTGAAACTACACCAAATATTATAACTGTGACCGAAAACTTGAGCTGCACTCGCAAGCGTTGAATCTCTGCATTTATTTTTGAGGCAACTGCAATGACCCACTCGTAATAACTTTGAGTGCCATGGCATGAGTTACACAGGGGCGTAGCTTCGATCTCGCTTTTTGAAAATTGTGTAACTTTCAGACATTATAGCAGACTTTTATCCCGTCTGGGATTTGTACACAGTTGGCTAACTAGTACATGGTTTGCAACAAACAATAAACGGCTTTAATCAAACGGAAATGGAATCATTTCAAGTCTTTATCAGACGACAATTGTATGGTTCCACCCTGTATTAGAACTGAATTAAACATAGGAAACATTACTTTTGAAACACCACTTGTATAAAACTAGAATCGTTGTATACGACCTGAAAATTAATAAAGACAATAGTAAAAATCATGGATTGCAAGACAGAAAAACAGCAATCTATATATCTATAAAAGTAAACGTGTATGTCTGTCTGTGTCTGTCTGTCCGTGTACATTTCCCTACGCTATAACTCTGTCAATTCTTAGTCTATAGACTCGAAATTTAAAATACCGGGTACTGAGATTTGGGAAAATCGATGTGACGGGTGTCAGCCAGAAATTTGGCTGTTAAGGGGTAAAATTTCAACGATTTGACCTTTAAGAACTCTACCAAACTCCTCCGACAATTTTGGGTCGAGACACTTGAAATTTTAAATATAGGTTACTTGAACATGGATCTAACTTAATAAAGTAATTTGAGCCCGAAACTATAAATTTTAAGGGGTCATAATAGGGGTCAAAGTTTAAAAAAATTAACCATTGTTTTGTGTTTTTTTTTTGCTTTTTTTGCGCAGCATACACCTCCTATTAAGAGGTCAAAGTTCTACGATTTGACCTTTGAGAACTCTACCAAACTCCTCCAACAATTTGGAGTCTAAACACGTGAAATTTTATATATAGGTTCCGTGGACATGGATCTAACTTAATAACTGGATTTGATCCCCAAACAATAAATGTTAAGGGGTCATAATAGGGGGCAAAGTTAAAAAAAAGACGTTTTTTTATCAGCATACAACTCCAAACACCCGGGCAACGCCGGACACTCATGCTAGTCTATTATAAATGTGTTTAAATGAAATAGCTAATTCAGATTTTCGCCGAATAAAATGGTCTTGCTTTCGCTTAAAAACACCTAATAATATACAAATACATTTTTAATTTGTGTCAACATCAGGATTGTTCAAAACATATTATAAAATTAGATGCTGACGAATTTATTTTGGTAAAACTTTTCGCGAGCGCCGGGGTTTTTTTTTTTTTGAAAGGAAAAGAGATTGGAATTTCGTACCGTTTGCATGTTTTTTTTTTAAATAGCCCATGTGCCAAAAAAATCGAGAACTCACTTGTAACCCCGAAATGCAAACGTGTATAGATATTCAGGTATGCTTACAAGAATCGTGCTATTTATTCCGAAAGGCTTTCATAACATGGGAATGATAGGAGCGTCTATTCCTAAAGATAATTTTCCTTATAGGTATACACAAAAACATATAAAATTTGACATTTCAATGTAAACGGTGACTTGAACCTAAGTGAATAAATACCAAATGTGTTGCTAAATTGTCTTTTTTCGTTTAAAAATAAAATTATTTCTTTTTTCTTAATAGTATTTTAATTTTATATTAATTGTTTTTTTTATAATTTCTACATATATATAAATTACGACTTTTGAAATTATTATTGCGATTGCTTTTGATTATATGTCCTCTGAAAAATTAAAAAAAAAAAAGATTAAAACCTTACGAAACTTAAATCTTCAAAACAATCCTAAATAGAATGCACTCGACAAGTTTTACCTTTATATTTGTAAATAGTATGATTTTGTACAAGTAATGGACTGTAATAAATTGAAATTTTGGGCTTGTTTCATAATATCTTTTATATAAAAGTTAAAAATATAATACATTTCAAAATTATGTCGCATATATTGTTTACAGTTCCGTGTAGATGCTACCCAAAGTAGAAAAGAGCTAAAAAGAATCACCAAAACAGTTGCCTTTCATTCATTTTTATTCACGATCACACCGATATTTGAAATGATATGAATGCATATCATTTATCTGAAAAACACCTAGGAATTCGAAATATTCTGCGTATACGAAATATGGCAGCAAAAATTAAAATGTTTCGAAGCTGTTCGTAAATTTGTATATCTGTTCTGTTACAAAATGTAAGCTGATATGTTATGTAATTAGTTGGCATATAGTTATCATGAAGCAAGGGGCCTATCTATCTGAAAACAAGCTTCGAATTAAGGTCGAATTTTGTTGCCAGCATTTGTTTGAAAATTTAACTTTAAAATCTGATTTCTTTAAGATGCTTTTTCTCCATATAATATATATTTTTATATCTTAACATTGTTTACTAAACTATTAGATGTTCTCCGATTGCATACACAAGTTCCTAGAATAGAAAGAAAACTATGAAATATTTTAATTCGTATTGTGCCGACTTAAATAACTAAACCCAACCGTAGTGAACTGATCTCCTATGTAAGAAGTGGCACACATGGGTAGTTAACTTACTCCCCTCCAATAACTCTGACACAAATCTGGACTGAACTTTCTCATGCGTAAAAGCTGGCACAAAACTGTAGCAAACTAAGCCCCGCCTACGTTAAACTTGACACGAAACTGTAGTGAACTAACTCCCGCACGTAAAAAAAATTACACACAATTTTCGTGAAGTGATTCCCCACGTGAAAACTGACATCCGAATGTAATGAACTGAAACCATAAGTAAAAACTGACACCAAACTGTAGTGTACTGATTTTCTACGTAAAAACTGACACATACCTGTTCTGAACGAACCTCCGTACGTAAAAACTGACACAAAACTGTAGTGAACTGATTCCCCACGAAAAAACTAATACCCGAATGTAGTGATCTGATACCATACGTGAAAACTGAGACAAAACTGAAGTGAACTGATTTTCCCTGTAGAAACTGACACAAAATTTTAGTGAACTGATAACATACGTAAGAACTACGATTTTAATTTTTTTCTTGGGTAAGAATTTTACCATGTGCATTCAAATTATAATTTGAATTAAAAAAAAAACATCAATTTGCTACAAAATCATGCACAGTTAAACACATCGCTGTTACTTAATGTGGGAACTATACAGCTTGTAAACAGATAATAAGTCTCTGTGTAAGAAACACAATGAAGAGTGCGCTGTCAACAAAAAAAATCCAACTGTTTAAGCAAAAAACTGAAACGTAAAATGAGAATGGATACAAACACATACTCTTCGCTAAATAGTTCAGAGTTATGGTTCATTACTTTTTATTATGTTTGCTCTTTTTGAGTTTACTGGCCAAAGGACCCCACGTTTTTCGTGTTGTTATGACAGACCAACAAATTTTCTAAGCTCTTATAGTTTTTTTTTGTCATGGACATCAGTATAATCTCCCATTTTTAAAATAAAATCGCTTATTAGGCTGCTCTAGTAATAGTAATCCCGAAGTGTACCACGAGGTAGATTTACACGCCTCTCCAGTGTCACATTTTCCACAATACATTTTTGTAGAGGTATCACTGTAAAATATCTCCTGTGATTGTATAAAATTATATATATAATGGTTTCAACTAGAGATTAAACATTTAAAGTCATAGTTCAATTGTACATATAACAGTAGTATTGGTTTATTATAAACTAACAGAAAGACCGTAGCCTGATAAACTACATTTTTTTTTAATTACATTTTATCTCCAAACAAGGCACATTGCCACTTTGGTGTAGGGGGCTACTATCAGGGGAAACATCTACTGGGGTACTATGTAGGGATTAGGGCAGCGAGATGTTGGTTCACGTTGCACTTGAACTTATGCATGTCAGTACAGTTAGGGAAGCAGTGACCCGGAATGGAATTCCAAAGTCTAGCAGGTCTGGGGAAGAAACTACTGGAGTAGAAGGATCTTTTACATCTAGGGATCTCTACAGTGTGGGGGTGGGATTTTGCAGCTTGTCGGGTCTGTCGAGGGTGTTCACGTCGTGTGGGCACAAGTGCTTGCAGTTCTTCAGAGCATTCACCATTATAATACTTGTAGAACAGGCAGAGGGATGCAACGTTTCGACGATGGGACAGAGGCTGGAGTTTTGATACCAGTTTAGGGCCTATCAGATTTGCGACTCTCTTTTGAACCCTGTCAAGGAGCGAGAGACTAGTAGCCGATGCACCGGCCCAAATATGACAGCAATACTCCATACATGGGCGAATACATACATTATTTTCTTGAATTACACTTTCGATGAAAAAAAAGTCAAGTATTATGGTTCTACTTTGTTTTAAATAAAATTATTCATTTTAAACGCGATTCTTTCTTATAAAAATACTGTTGAACTTATAATTATAGCCTCTCTGCTTGTCCGGGAAAAAAATTATCAAGTACGCACGCGATGTTAGATCATATTTTAGTGATTTTTTAGGCAAAACCGGACGTCCGATTTCCATCGGAATGTTTATATTACCGAGCGCATTCTTTCAAAAAACCTCACGTAAGAACACTCAAAGACTCACAACATACTTTCGTGAGAAATTTAAAAAGCTGTCAGAGGGCAACAACACATGCAGAAAGTTATTTTTATATTAGAGAAAATCTTTTGTAAGTAGATTACGTACGTTATTAGTTCTGATCTGTTCCTACCGGAATCCATATATAGATGTTGCATGTTATATACACTTCACTGGTCATAATGTATATTACGTAAAACTCATAAAATTTCAGACTTTTACAATGCCCAATTGCAAGCTATAACTTTGAACATATAAACATATGCGTGTTTTAAACAAATTAGTAGTGAAGATCATGCACCTTTGCTTGAAAATCCGTGGATTAGAAAAATACCAAATTAAAAAAAAAATAAAATGACTCTCTATATACTGATATGTAAACATTTCGATTAACGCTTTTAGAGTACAATTTCTATACTTCCTATACAAAGAGCATCGTTAGTTAGTCCACATAGCCACATAATGTTGTCGGCATATAGGTATAAATATAAATGGTAAACAAAACAGGTGTACTAGATTTAATTGCATATGCTATTTATCTGTTTCATATATATATATATATATATATATATATATATATATATATATATATATATATATATATATATATATATGTGTGTGGGGGGGGGTGCAAGGTGTCCCTATAAAATTTATAAAGTCTAAAATGACCATAAACCCAACATTTATTATGGGAAATAAGTTTCATACATAAAAATACTTTGAACAAATATACAAACCATCAAAATATTGAAAGTGTTCAAATTATTGACAATTGTGGTATATGAACAGATTAGTGAATTGAAAAGTTTCCAATCAGTTAAATTAGTACGTTGACACATCTTTCGATAGTTGCTTTCTATCAATTTATTATGACACGTTTTGTGAGTATCAAGAGATGATCTTACATCATGATGAGAGTGGATAAGTACTCGCTCCTGCTGGAAGCGCAATTCTTGTTTCCTAAGTATCTATTGGAAACGTGGCATAGAGTATCCACGTAGCAACTTGAGATAACTAAAATCCTGTATATATATTTTTCTAGGAATCTCTCTGTCTCTGTTACTTCTGTCTCTGCGTCTGTATCCCTCTCTCTCTCTCTCTCTATATATATATATATATATGTATCAACAGAAGTGTATATATATTAGCAGAAGTACATATATATATATATAAATATACTAGCAGAAGTACCCCGCGTTGATTGGGTTCAATAACAGCCTACAGAAAATGGACTGTGATTGATGAAAGTGTGATAGACTATGAAAAAGGGAGGTTGTAAAGAGATAGGTGTTGATACTCAAAAATTTAACCCTAAGAAATATATGATGAAAGTAAAAATATTTTTTTGCGAAAATATATTTTTTATATCAACTTTGTTTCCAATCGTAGCCAAGAGTTACCAACAAAGAGAAAATGTTATGTATATAAAAATGTAAATATACAAGAAATAAAATTTACCATAGTCAATAAAAGTAATTTTATGGTAGAAAATTTCATTGGTTTTTATTTTTAAGTAGTTCTGAAGAAGTTTTTTTTTTTTTTTAATTCACGAACCGGTTTTAACAAATTTAAATGGCAGCGTTAAACTTTGTGACATATTTATATTCAATGGAGGTCAGGCGCGAAAGGGCAGCTAATAATTTTATTATAACATATTTCTTCAAACTTAAACATAATTATCAAAGTATATTTACGCAAATAGATATGACAATTTTTGTCAAAGTATGTGCCATATTTCCATGGAGTATAGACGAGGTTATAGTCGTCAGAATTCATGCTCACTATCACCCTCGTAATACTATCATTGTCAGGTAGATGTTATTATATATTGGAAATAAGTACCAGTAGATAAGAATACAGTTCGATACAAAAAGTGCAATATTTAATTTCCTATTTACTTCCTTAATATTTTTGTGTGTTTACATATTGTATAGCACTGGTTGTTGTCGTTTCCTTATAAGTTTTGTGGAACTGTTATATTTAAAATCAACCACAATTATTTTTTAAAGCAACAAAATTTTCTACCGATCTGTAACAGTTAGTATTTGCATCTTCTAAATTTTGTTACATCACTATATATATTTCCGATACTTTGAGTAAAATCAGGAACCATTTTTAAATACAACAGCATTACAACACTAACATTGCATCAATACAAAAAAATATAACTGATTTACTAATGTAAATCCCGAATGATTTAAATCGGCGAACACATAATTAATTTTCATCGTCTTTGAAATGTAACGACTCCGTCGAGGATGTGTCTAGGACTCTTATTTCACTGGATCTCGGAGGTTGTTACATAATCTGGCATGCTAAAAGCGAATATGGAAGCTGCAGGCAGGAAGAAAGACAACGATTCTAGTCTATCTACAAAAGCTTAATTCTCATAAAATTATGTACAATTTTTTTACAATTCTCATTCAGATTTTGTAAGCTCTTTTAAAAGTCTCAACTCTCTTCACAGACAGCTACCGACGGATTGATGAGGTGGGGAGTGGTCACGTCTCTTCTCTAGTCTGATCTGAAACTCTCTCTGGCTCAACTCTTCTTACTCTTCTCATGAATTTTCGCACGACAGTCGTACATATAGTAAGGTAAGTGGATGGGGTTGGAAATTCTCCCCAGCCAATAGCATTTCGCCACGAAATCTCCACGAAATCGAAAGCCCCAGGTCCCTGGGTTGGCACAGTTCCCAAACTGAAATTCTCTCACCAATTTCAAGAACAGATGTCAATTCTGACACCCGATCCTGGGTTCACGTAAGGCCAGACAAGGTTCTAAGTTAAATTTCCTGTCGTCAACTTTTAGCCGTGAAAATATATTTCTCTGGTTTTCAAACAATATCTATTTTGGCATGAAATAAAATATGTATATTTTCTTCTCTATCTTAAATCCTTGGGCTATCTGGCGTCACCCGGGTATACAAAGCTACCTCAGTATAGTTCTAATGCTTTTTAATGGGGGACTACGTTACATCCGCCCCCATTAGATTCTATTGCTTCGTAGAACCAATAGAGTCTAATTCCTTAACACACCACTCGATCCCTTTTTACAGTTCGCCGTCAGTTTTTTTTTCAAAGACCCCTCTATCTAGCCTCAATTTTAACGTCAATATGACAATATACACACAATCTATATCCACCCTTTTTATGCAGGGTTCTCCCCTCTTTTCCTTTCAAAATTCATAAGAAAGTTAATTCGAAAAAAATCGTAAAATCATCAAAAATGTAAAAAGTTCAAAGTCGTCAGGGCTAATATAATCATCAAAATTGTAATAGCTCAAAGTAAAATAATCAAAAATGTAAAAAGTTCAGAGTTCGTCAGGGCTAACATAATTTCTTTTTTTTCACATGCTTTTTTTTTCTTTGGTTATATATTCTTTTTCTCTATTCATATTACTAATTCAAAGATAAGATAATCATTAAAAATTGTTATTCAATAAGAGTTACTTCCAAATAATTTCAAATAACATTACTCGACCTTTTTTCAAGTCTTTATAAGAGTTATTCCCCTTTTTCCAATTTATTTCCATCAATTATATCATAGTTCATTTTTTTCACAGAGTCAGAGTCACAATTTTCAAGAGTTTTTTTCAAGGTATTTTTCACTTCGCTGCTATCAACAGCACAGTCTCGTAGACCACAGAGTTGCAGCCTTAATCAGGGTTCTCAAAGGGTACTCTTTTTATTGAACTAGGGGAATCTTCTTACCTTAAGCAGTTATACTTGAACCTTAACCTTTTATTTCACAGTTCAAGTCTTCTTTCATAAGCATCTTGTAAGATTTTCTTTCACTGAGGACTTCCCCTCACCGCTATAGACGGTCATTCAAGATATCGTTGGGACTTACTTTCGATAGTTCTCAGCTCTGCGCCCTGCAAGAATCTAAGATAAAACAGAGAGAAAAAAAGACAATAAGAAACGAAGATCTTCAAGTCGTCTACAGTTCCTCTGGATTTCAGCATGAGGGAGGTCTTCAGGTTCATCTCGTTTTAGTTAGCACCATCAGCTGCATCTTCCAGATTCACAGTAGATTTCGAACCAGGATCTCTTCATCTCCTGTCACCTATGCAATTGGCTTGGAGATTCTCATTACCTTGCCTTCTTCTCATCTTCGCTCTCTCCACGCACCATAGAACCACCAACAACAGCACAATTATCGTTACTAGCATGTTCACTCCAGATCCTGTAACCACTACATTATGAAGCCTAACCCTTAGCTTCTGTAATCTCCAGACCAATTAATCGGGCCTGTAATCCACTCAAATCTATTCGTCTTACTCCTTCCGTAGCTTTCGGTAGTCTAAGTCGGGTATGTGGCGGTGAACGATGAATCAGGGGATCCCAGAGGTCAGTGGGGTAAGCCAATTGGTCATTCGACCACTCTACCTCAGGTGCTTTTAGCAAATATCGTTCCTCAACCTGATAATATGCAGGTAATCCTATGCCCCTTCCCCAGGCTTCACAACCCCTGTCCAGTTCTACCATAGTGTAAGGTGGTCCCACCTTGATTATCCCAGCAGCCGTGTAAACCGCATACCTGAGACAATTCCATCTTCTGTTGCGTGGATACAAACCAGGTGTCTTCAGCTACTCGTATAGCCAGTGGCAAAAGATTTTCACTTGCTACTTCAACCTTGCAGACGCTATGTATTACTCTTTCATCCCCCAGAAATAATCCCAACACACACAACTCATTATCTCAAGTGACATACAACGGACTCTTTAACCGGCAATTTCCGAGACCATTATTTCGGCATATTCCTGCCGCTCGCTGATTCAACAGCATGAATAAATCTCTTGCCATATTGAATGCAATATACTCTGACTCCACTCTGTAACTGGCTACCAAACCTAACTTGGGTATGTCCAGTGGATATGGAACGGGTGGAGAAATAACCTGATAAACCTCGTATATAGTTCCTCAATCACAGAAGGTTATAGATACAAACACTAATATTCTTTCAGCTTCCAACCGCGCACTACACCCCAGGGTGTTATAATATTTCCACAATACTTGCTCGGTATTAATAGGAAGTTGCAGGCGCGATGGTAATTTCATGCCTATTTATTCTAACACATTTCGCAGCTGATCCAGACTTATTACACTAGGTGGCAAATGTCCTATCGCTAGGGCGTTCAATTGCGCCCCTATGTGAGTGGCCCACTCAACCAATGATTGCACGGTGCGCTGTAACTGTAGCAGCATGTGCATTAACTGTAAATATCTCGGTAAAAAGGCTTCCCCTCTCGAAAACTCAGTCTCAGTTCGACTAGACACATTTCACTATTCCTCATGCAAAATTTCCACTTGACTAATTATATCATTAAGACCCTCTCTATTTGCCTGCACTTCTACTCTCGTAATATTTAGTATTGATAACCCCTCCTTGGTAACTTGTGTAAACGTTTTCTGCCCTCGCTCTATCTGCTATATTTGGATCCTTATTAACTCGAGATGCTCTTCGGTAACCACACCAAATAATGCTTCTTAAGCTTTGCCTATTATTGGTATAACTACTCTCTTAGACCTGAGTTCCAGGTTCCTAATTGTTTGATAATGATTCATTTGACCGGTCCGCCGGCGCCTCAAAATGCGCGTCTCGTCCTCCAAGGGACCCAATATCTGCATATATTGTTCCACCTGTCCATAGATATTAACTAATTTCCCCCTTAACATATCAAATTGCTCACTCCCTCTTCTATGGGTACTAATTAATTCCCTATAAGACCGCAAATCGTTCACTAAAGTCACAAGCCGGTTCGACTGGGTGATTACCACCTCGCTAATCTTTCAGAAAATGGAACCCCTTCTCACAAGCAGCACAATAGATGCCCCCAGCAGTCCTAATAGGGGCAATACAACTATCGTCCTCATCCCAACAACGACAGGAAGAAAGGGATCGATCAGCGATTCAATCATCCACTGATACATAAAGAATAACGTATGGTGTCGTGTGCCTTAACATCTGTGGTAGCTGCCCAACAATAAGCATCATCAAAAATGGAACGACGAAACAAGTAAACTAAAAGCACAATTAAGGGCTAAGAAAACCTTCATCCTCGTCGATTTCTCAGCAGATCATGCAAATTAGACATCAGCGATTAAAACACTTCGTTCCCGGTCACCACACCCAAAAAAAGAACTCGATTGAGCCGTCACCATTTTTCCTCATCCCTACGACAGGAATCGGAAGGTCGGAGGTGCCATCCTTCCGCCTCCAGGAATACATGATTCCTCGATCGATCGAACTTGGTTCCATAATTCAAACTCATTCACAACTATAAGAAAATAAAAAAAAAATATTAACCACGCCCCCAGCGCCTCACCCAAAGTATGTGCCTGAGCGGGCCCTGCCCAGACACACTGAGTAACAAGAAGGCCGGTCAACCCTCAACACTACTTATCCTAATAGTCAAGTTGAAATGGTTCGGATCCATTCCAACTAATAAAAAAAATCAATGACTAAAATGTGCAATATCGATCATCCTTGCCGGTCGCGCACCCCAATTTCCTTCAATTCATATCTCCAGGTGCGAGCATCATGCACCTGCTTTACTCACCTGGAAAAATATATCTATAAGATATAATAATATATATAATATAAATAATATTTTCATTCCGTCTTGCGGCCTCTTTGACCCTTATGTCGCAATTTAAGAAATCCTTCCTGATTGAGGCAAAATTAAAATTCCTCCTAAAGTCAGTTCAATCGCTGAAATTAATGCTTATAATTATTCTCAACGGAAGTCAACTAAAATGTTTTCAGTTTCATAAGCGAAGTTCTTCCAGACTGAGGTACAAAAATATTTTTTTCAAAAAGCAATTCAACTCTCAAGATTTAATATCTCCAACTTTTCTCGTTTGAATACATAAACACATGACTCTCAAAAGTTTAATTCCCCACAACAGCGTTCAACGTCGCTACATAAATGCACAGCCGATATCCAGCTAAAATGTTTTGTCAAAGTTCCCGAACTGTGTAAAATAGTATTCTCATTTTTTTTAATAATAATAAAAAAAAACAAATTGTCTTCAACTAAACTCAATCATCGGCGTTCTTCCTTCACATTTTAAAATTCTAATGCAATTACAGGCAATCATTATCATCTAAGCCAACTCGCTCTCAACAGAACTCACCGAATAGTCACTTTAAAATTAGTGAACAAAACTCTAC
>NC_136508.1:16945402-16965402 GCF_053919585.1 Euprymna scolopes
CTTATAGAGGTACAGGATACTTTTGGGTGTTAGAAGTTTTCTAGCACGGTAGAGAAAGCCCACCTTCCTCGCAGCGGCCCTGGCAATGCCCTCGATGTAATTGTTCCAACTCATGTTTCCTGTGAACGTTAGGCCAAGGAGCTTGAGAGACGCACTCTCAGATAAAGAGTCGTTGGCCATTGTTATAGGTGGTAGAGAAGGTTTCTTGAAATGGTTGAATGAAACCAGTTGTGTCTTGGCGGCATTGAACGTGACCATCCATTTTTGTCCCCATTCCACTACTGATTGGAGGTCATCCTCTAGTGTTTCTGCGATTACGTTAGATATATGTTCATTTGTTTTCCTGTCGTGCCTGCTATAGAGTGTGGTGTCATCAGCATATATACCCATCTCAGAGGCAATTTTGTCGTGGAGGTCATTTATGAATATCAGGAAGAGCAGAGGTCCAAGGATAGAACCATGGGGCATTCCCGCATTTATATCATATTGTTTAGATGTACGACCGTCGAGGACAACCTGGATTTTTCTCTTATCTAAGAAAGATTTAATTATGTTAAGTATTCGTCCAGTGATACCGTAAAATCTAATCTTCCTGAGGAGACCCTCATGCCATACCCTTCGAAAAACCTTAGATATATCTAGAGCTACCGTTCTGCCCTCTCCAGCTTTGTCCAGTGAATGGTATATGCGTTCAGAAATTACAGTGAGGATGTCTGCTGTGGAACGGGCTTGTCTAAATCCATATTGTTGGTCGGTCAGAAGTTTAGCATCTGTAAGCTGCTGGACTAGAGCATGGTTAATTAAGGTCTCAAATATTTTGGCAAAAAGTGGGAGGAGGCTAATAGGGCGATAATTTAATTGGTCAGTTCTTTCGCCAGAATTCTTGAATACTGGTACGACAGAAGCAGTTTTCCAACAGCCCGGAAAGCAAGATTCATTAAGGCATTTGTTGTAGAGTTTTGAGAGAAGTGGAGCTACTTCGGCTGAGCACTTTTTTAATAGCACAGCTGGGATGAGGTCGGGTCCACATGCTTTTGAAGTGTCAAGGTTTTTTATGATAGCAAGCACCTGAGCAGGGGTGATTATCAGATCGTCTAGCGTGGCGTATGTCCGCATAGGAAATTTAGGTAGGGGGTGGTTTATAGGGTCCAGTGTGGAGTTAGAGGCAAACCGACTGGCAAGCATGTTAGCCTTCTCGGTTGCTGAGCAAAGAAACTCGTGATTGTTGGTTAGTGGGGGAATTGTTGATTGCCCATTATTTACTACACTGTTGTAGATTTTCCAGAAGTCACGAGTGCCTAGTTTTTGAGCTTCGATGCGTTTTTTAGTGGTTCCGTAAATTCCCTCTTAGCTGTCGCTATTTCTTTCTTAACGTTACTTCTAGCTTCTATGTACTTATGTCTGTTTGAACTGGACTTATGTGGGTTAAACCTGCGAGATGCATGCTGCCTTTGACCAATGGCAGTTGCGCAAGTCGAAGTAAACCATTGGGGAGAGTGGGGCTTGCTATAGAATTTCCGCATGGGAACATGCGCGTCGATTGCAATTTTGAACCATTCAGTGGTCTCGGTTGCACACTGTTCAGCAGGAAGAGAAAAAATATTTCCCCATGGGGCGTCGCTGATAAGATCTCTGATGGCTTCCCAGTCAGCCTTTTTATAATATCTCGTTGTTTTGAGCACTGACCCTTCAGTTTTGGGTCTAGAGTTTAGGGCGATTTCAACCATTATCACCGCATGATCAGCGTTCCCAAGTGGGCTGTCGGCTTTCGGTACACAATCATCAGGAACTGTGGTCCAAAACAGATCTAATAGTGATGCGTGTTGTTCTTCCTGATCAGGGAAACGGGTTGGAAAACTAATAATTTACGATAGGGATTGAAATACAGAGAAGCTATGAGTTGCGCTGCCTGCTGCACCTGTGTAAGTAGAGAAGCCAAGCCAGTTTTTGTGATGGACATTAAAGTCGCCAAATACATGTACTTGGGCGCTAGTATCGAAGGAGAGTGTTGTGTCTATGGTGTCAGATACGTTGTTTATATGGTGCAGTCTTGGGTCGAGGGAGAGCGGTTGAGAACGTAAAAGTAGCTTATGTTGTGTTGCATGATTAGTTTAAAGCACATAAAGGCTTGGTCGTCCGTTTCTAGGTTTGTTTCTCACGTAAAGGGAAGGGTATTACGAATGTAAACTGCAAGTCCGTGCATATGTCTCTCAGAGTCCTTACGGAAAAGTGGGAGATATCCAGGCATGTTAAAGTAGTTAGACGGGATGGAGGAGTGTAGGTTAGTCTCACTTAGTGCTAAGATATCCGGGGTATAAAGGATATCTAGCAAATTATTGAAACAAAAAAGGAAACACATAAGAATCGCGCGTACCCGCCTGACCATTTTAGTGGTTGATTAAAATAGAAAATGTTGAAAACCATACTACTACATCTTTCAAACATTACTATTGCATAGAGTGCAACGTCGTTTTCTCGTTACGGTTATTTCGATTATGTCCGGCGAATACTATTTTCTATTTGAACGCAGTTATTCTACCCTGTTTGGGGTATCGTTTTATCATATAGCCTTAAACTATGCCTACTAGTTTATCGTTCTGCATCGCATATTCGATGACATCCGTTAGTGTTATAAATGATCTGATTAACATAAATCTTATATAAGCGCTTAAGATTGCGGGTATTATATATTATATTTCAGATAAAAAAATTACAAGCATCTATAATCTAGCAATAAAAATATAGATATAAAATTTTCAATGACGTTTTCAAAAGTTAAACAGATTGTACATTATATAAAATAAATACGTTATTTTTGATACAGTTACAATTACATTTTTATAGCTTATTTGAAAACGTGATAAAAAAGTACATTTTAAAGATAAATAAATTAAAAATGTAATCTTGTACCTTTATTTTTAAAGCATATAGTAAAAACATTTTGTTTAACAAGGTTCGTGTTTTAGATGAAATGTTTTTCTAACATGCATATATATATATGTATATATATATACATATATATACATACATGTATATACATGTATATATATACATGTATGTATATATATACATATATATACATACATGTATATATATGTATATATAAATACATGTATACACATATATATACATGTATGTATATATATATACATATATATACATACATGTATATTTATGTATATATATATACATAAATATATGCATTTATATAAATAAATGCATATACATATAGATGTATTTTTTATATACATATATACTTAAATATATATATATATATATATGAATATATTGTAATTAATGTATTCATATATTTTTTGTATTACTATGTTCATAATATATTTTTATTAATATATTAACATAATAAAAATACATATACATTTATGAATATAAAAACAAGATACGTAATTATATATACACACAAAATACATAAAAATATATAAATATGTATATATATGAGTGTATATATAAATACTGATATAAACATACAAAAACATATATATATATATGTAAATATATTATATAAATATGTAAATATTAGAATTATATAGATAAAATATATATAATGTTTTGTATTTATTAATATATTTACATAAATATACATATATAGTAAATATATATATAAATCAACATAAATACGTATATAGATATATATATATATATATATAAGTAGATATATATAAATGCATATATATACATCTATTTTATACACACATCTCTCTCTATATATACATATATGCATATATATCAACATATATATATACAAATATATATGGAAACATATATATTTATATATATATATATATATATATATATATATATATATTAGTATATATACATATATATAGATGTAGAAATAGATATATTTATATACATATATTTTATATACAAATATACATATATATGATTACATATACATATATATATATTTATATATATTTACATAGATGTATATATATATATATATTAATAAATATACATATACACATGCACACCTTTAAATATATATATGCATATATATTTCTATATATACATATATATTTATATATATACGCATGTATATTTATATATATGCCTATATATCTAAATATATGCATATATATCTATATATATGCATATATATCTATATATATGTATATATACATATATATGAATATATACCTATATGTGAATATATATACATATATGTTCATATATATACATATATATTCATATACACATATATATTCATAGATACACATATATATTCATATATACACATATATGTATATATACACGTATGTATTCATATATACATATCTATTCATATATACATATCTATTCGTATATACGTATCTATTCATATATATACATATATATTCATATATACATATATATTTATATATATACTTATATATATACATGCATATATACATATATATATTCATATATACATATATATATACGCATGTATACATATATATATGTTCATATATATATACATATATATGTGTTCATATATTTACGTATATATATATATTCATATATATATACATATATACATATTCATATATATACGTATATACATATTCATATATATACATATATAAATATTCATATATATATACATATATACATATTCATGTATATACATATATATATATATTCATGTATATACATATATATATATATTCAAATATATACATATATATATTCATATGTATATATATATATATTCATATATACATATATTCATATATACACATATATTAATACGTACACCCATATAATCATATATATATATATATATATTCGAATTAACATATACATTCATGTATATATATCAATATATATACATATATAATAATAGATATACATATATTTTTATATATGTATATATATTCATCTATTGTTATATATATGCATACATATTAATGTATATGCATTTATATTCATATATACATATACATTCATATATACATACATATATATATCCATATATATATTCATATATATATCAATACATATACATATATCCATATATGTATTCATATATATATCAATACATATACATATATCCATATATATATAGTCATATATATACACATATTTTCATATATATCCAAATATGTATGTATACATATATATATATATATATACATATAACATATACATCTATATAAATGTTAATATACACACATGTATACATATATGTATATACATATATACACATATATATTCATATAAATACATAAATATGCATATATAAATATATAGGTATATATACATATAAATATATCCATATATGAATATATATATATCTATATGCAAATATATATATACATATATCTACGTATGTATATATATACATATATAAATATGTATACATATATCTACGTATAGATACATATATATACATATATACATATATATATACATCTATATACATATATATACATACAAATATATGTATACATATATATATGCGTACATATATATGCATACATATATATACATACATTCGTACCTATATATGTATGTATATATACATACATGCATATACATATATATATATACACATTTAAATATATATATACCCAAATATATATATACACATATATACAGATATATATTGACATATCTACTTATACATATATACATATATATTCATATATACATATATATATATTCATATATACACATATATATATAGATATTCATGTATATATATATATATATATATTCACGTATATACATATATATATATATTCATGTATATACATATATATAGATATATATTCATGTATATACACATATATATATATATATGCATATGTATACATATATATTCATGTACATACATATATATATATATATATTTGTATGTATACATATATATATATTCATGTACATATATATATATATGTTCATACGTATACATATATATATATATTCATATATACATACATATTCATATATACAGATATGTATGTATCCATATATATATACATTTATTCATATATATATACATATATATTCATATATACACATATATAATCATATATATATATACATATATTCGTATATACATATATATTCATATATATATATGAATATATATATATGTATATATGATTAGATATACATATATATTAATATATATATATACACATATTTATTCATATACATGCATACATATTCATGTTTATGCATATATATTCATATATACATATACATTCATATATACATATACTTTCATATATATACATATACATTCATATATATATACATATATATATATACAAATAACATAAATATATATATAAATTTATATACAAACACATATATACTATTATATGTATATACATATATATGCATATATATACATATAAATACATATATATATGCATATATTGATAGATACGTGTATATACACATAAATATACCCATATATACATACATATATAGATATATGCATGAATATATATATATACATATTTATATATACATATATCTACGTATGTATATATACATCTATACATATATACATATATCTACGTATGTATACATATATATACATATATACATATAGATGCATATATACACATATATACATATATATACACATATATATACATACATATATACATATATATACATACATATGCATATATATATATGCATACATATATATATATATGCATACATATATTCATACATATATATGCATGCATATATATACATACATTCATACATATATATGTATGTATATATACATATACATATATGCATATGAATATATATATATATACACATATATACAGATATATATATATATATATATATACATATCCACTTGTACATATATACATATATATATTTACATATACATAGATACAAATATACATATATATATACATATATATATACATATATAAATGCATGTATTTGCATATATATATGTCTATGTGTTTACCTATATATATATATATATATATATATATATATATATATATATATATATATATATATATATAAATATATACAAGCATTTTCGCCCGGCATTGTTCGGGAGTTTCGATGCGTTGAAAAAACGTGGATGTAAGAAGGCGTGTTCGTACCTGTACCGCGAAGGAGGGAAAAACACGAGGTAAAAACTTTAGTACCATTTGAAAAAAGAAAATTAACTCTAGACCATCTAAAGGAGAGGATAACATTCCAACGTATCGGCGAAAAAAGTTACCCCCTCGTGGAAAAGTGCCTAGTTGAAGGGGAAGAGTTTAAAGTTTTAAGCCTTGTTTTCGATATTTATCGTATGAAAGGTGGAACGTTAAAATGGTACTGATCTTAGTAAAATCAGTCGCCAGTATTGAATATTTTAGGCTGACATGCAAACATACACATATACATACATACTAACATACATTAACATAGTGATTATATATATATATATATATATATCTATATGTATATATATAAATATATATTCATAAGTATACATATATATATTCATCATTATACATGTATGTGTATATATATATATAAATATATGTTTGTATATACATATATATTTATATGTTACATAAACATATATATATATATATCTATATAATACTAAAAGTCTATGGATCTTGTATGTTTGCAATCAGATTTCCGGTTTTCAACATCCGGTTGCGCATGCGTAAATAGCAACGTATTCAATCCGTTATTCCAATTCCGGAATTTTTATATCGCTTTTAATACAAACAATTTCATTTAATTTGATCAAATAGTTTTTTGTTTTTTTTAACGGCTAAAAACATTCAACTTCGTAAAGTCTGTCGCAGTTTCAAAAAAACTTCTACCTTTTAAAAAACAACACTCATTAATAGAAACAGCGGCGGTGAAAGAAAACACCTCTCACTTTCCCTCTAATAGATTTCAACACTCCTACTCCCTCTGTTTTCGTTACGTACGCGAGAAATCTTTAATTCATGTCATTATAAATAAATAATTTTATAAAATCAACCGTAGTTTTTTTTTTTTTTTTTTAACGGCTAAAAACATTCGGTTATCTTTCAGATGCAAGGTTCATTGTTTACTTGCGGTTTTAACGATGTAAGATTCCATTGTACGGAAGACCAAATCGGCCAAAATGTCTATGATGTTTTTATTGGCGCTTTTCTTCGTATTTTTAATAACATTTTTTTGCGCCATTTACAAGTTCTTTTTACAAATATTTTTTTTAATACTGTAATAGTAAAATAAAGATACATTTATTAATTATACGGAAAAAGTATCTCGTAATGTTTTCACACGAGATTTTTTTCTGTTGATTTCTCTTTTTTTTATATTAAAATTGATTTAAAGTGATTTTCAAGCCTTTAACATGACGGAGTTTATAATGAAAACCAAATTACCCTTAAAATTAAAATAATCTTTATTAGAAATTTGTAACAAAATAACAAAATTATAAAACTATTAGATTAAAATTGAGAACTTTTAATTAAACAACGTGAACATTTTATAATGAGTGTTTTCATGAAATGTATTTTTAATAATAAAAAAGTGAACTTTTTTTACTTAAACTTTATAAAAAAAACGTATCCAATATAGAATTTTACTAAAATAATTTTACTATTACAGTATTAAAAAAATTATTTGTAAAAAAAAACTTGTAAATGGTGCAAAAAAATGTTATTAAAAAATACGAAGAAAAGCGCCAATAAAAACATCGTAGACGTATATTATCATTTAAACAGTATATCAATTTAAATATTTAAATTCAGTAAATAAATTTAAATATTTAAATTATGGCCGAATTGGTCTTCCGTACAACGGAATCTTACATCGTTACAATCGCAAGTAAACAAGGAACCTTGCATCTGAAAGATAACCAAACATTCAACTTCGTAAAGTCTGTCGCAGTTTCAAAAAACTTCTCCCTTTTAAAAAACAACACTCATTATTAATAGAAACAGCGGCAGTGAAAGAAAACACCTCTCACTTTCACTCTCATAGATTTCAACACTCCTACTCCCTCTGTTTTCGTTACGTACGCGAGAAATAGTTACGTGTATGTGTGAGAGAGAGAAAAAGGGAGCGATGTAAAACTGGATAGTTAAGCGAAAGGAAAACATAAAAGTTTTTTTAAAACACTCAAATTGTACAAAAAATGTTGTAAATAGAAAAGTATTGTCTTAGTTTTAGTGACCTTATTATTAGCATATGAATACAATATTTATTTTCTGTACAATAAGTGCTTAAGCACCCGTGCTTTTCAGCGATACATATTCAATAAGATAAATTGATTAATATAATTAATCTGGATATAAGAGAGTTAGAACCTGATAAGAAGTCTCAATTAAGCAAAAGGATAACAAAAGTTTTCTTTAAAAAAAATTAATTGTACAAAAAATGTAAATAGAAAAGAATTGTCTTAATTTTATTGACCTTATTATTAACATACAAATTAAATATTTTACACAATGGGTACTGAATGTTTGCTTAAATTAAATGAAAAAGTTACATTTTATTTTCATTTTCTATTTAAAAAGCCATTATTAACATGTGGAGAGTGTTTTTTTTATTATTCTGTACTTTCAACTAACAATTTCATTTAAAAGATGATATATCAAAATTTGAATTTAACTATAATAAGGATTATGATACCTGTTCAGCGCATATTTACCTATAAGTATGACCAACCACTTATAATTCAGTAACTGTAATTTAAAAAAAAATAACAATTATAATAAACAGAACGACTCATAGAAATCTATCTATATTCTTTTTTCATTTTAATATACTTTCATAGAAATGCTTCTGTTATGTAAAAAAAAAACTATTTTCTTTATGCCACAAGTGTCACGCTCATACATGAATTCCATAGCTAATATAACGTACTGACCCAACGGGTCACGGGTGGTCTAGTATATATATATAAATATACATAAATATTTATATATATAACTATATATTTATATATGTTCATATATGCAGATGTATATATTTATATATAGGTATAATATGTTATTTAAATATATATATATGTTTATATGTATATATGTTTATATATACATATATAAGTTTATATTTATCTATATATGTGTATATATATGTTTATATATCTGTATATATGTATATATATATTTTTATATATATATATGTGTTTATATATATAAATATATTTATATATACATGTGTTTATATGTATATGTTTATATATATATGTTCATATCTATATGTTTATATATGTAGGATTATGTATATGTTTATATGTATATGTTAATATATATATATATATATATATGTTTATATATAAACATATATTCTATATTTTATATATATATATGTTTATATATATATGTTTATACATATGTTTATATATTTTATATATATGTTTTTATATATATATGTTTATATATATTTTTATTTATATGTTTATATATATATGTTTATACATGTATATATATGTTTTTATATATAAATGTTTATATATATATATGTTTATATATATGTTTATATATATATTTATATATATATAGTCATATATATATATGTTTGTATATATTTTTATATATCTATGTTTATATATATTCTTATATAGATATATATATATATTTATATATATGTTTATATATATATATATGTGTTTATATATATATATGTTTATATATATACGTATATATATATATATATATGTTTATGTACGTATATATATATATATATTTTAATATATATATGTATTTTATTATATATATATTTTTATATATTTAAATATTTATATATATTTATATATATGTATATATTTACATATACCTCTTTTTATATGTATATTTATATATATGTATATATTTATATATAGATATATGTATATTTCTATATATATATTTATATATCTGTATATGTATATTTATATATATATGTATTTATATATAGTTTCATATATATATACAAATTTATATTTATATGTGTATAAATATTTTGTATATATAGTCATATATATTTATATATATATATATTAATATATATATTTATATATATATTCATATATATATAGTCGTATATATATTTATATTTATATAGTCATATATATATATTTATATATATATATATATAGTCATGTATGTATTTATATATATAGGCATATATATATTTATATATATATATTCATATAAATATATTTATATATATATATATATATAGTCATATATATATTTATATATAGTCATATATATATATATATATATATATATATATATATATATATATATATCTGGGCATATATATATATATGTTTACATATATATACATATATATTTATATATATCTATATATATATTTATTTATATATTTATATATATAGTCATACATATATTTATATATATAGTCATATATATATATATTTATATATATAGTCATATATATATTTATATATATATATATAGATTCATATATATATATTTATATATCTAGTCATATATATATTTATATATATAGTCATATATATATATATTTATATATATATATATATATATATATATATTTATATATATATTCATATATATATATTTATATATAGTCATATATATATACTCATATATATACAGAGTCATATATATATTTATATATATAGTCATATATATATAGTTATATGTATATATATATATTTATAAATATATATATATTTATATATATATATTTATCTATAGATATAGATATATATATATATTTTTTATACATATATATATATATTTATATATATTTTTATTTATATATATATATATATTTATATATATATAGAGTCATATATATATATTTTTATATATATAGTCATATATATATATATATATATATGTTTTTTATATATGTATAAATATATATATATATATATATTTATATATATATGTATATATATTAATGTATATATATATATATATTTATATATATACTTATATATATTTATATATATATTTATATATATATATATGTATTTATATATATGTATATATATGTTTATATATATATATATATCTGTATATACTCATATATATATATTTATCTATATATATATATATATATATATATTTATATATATATATATTTATTCATAAATATATATTTATATATATTTATATATATATATTTATATATATATGTTTATATATTTATATATATATATATATTTATATATCTATATTTATATACATATATTTATTTATATATTTATATATCTATATATATATTTATATATATATATTTATATATATATTCATGTATATACATATATTTATATATATATATTTATATATATATACATATATTTATTTATATATATATTTATATATATGTATATATATATATATATATTTATGTACATATGTTTATTTTTATATATATATATATATGTATATATATATATTTATATATATTAATATATATATATATATTTATATATATAGTTATATATATATATTTATATATATACTTATATATATATATATTTGTATATATATATTTATATATATATATATATGTATCTATATATATGTATATTTATATATATATATTTATGTACTTGA
This sequence comes from Euprymna scolopes, assembly GCF_053919585.1. Taxonomy (NCBI): domain Eukaryota; kingdom Metazoa; phylum Mollusca; class Cephalopoda; order Sepiida; family Sepiolidae; genus Euprymna; species Euprymna scolopes. Next base: position 16,957,942 of record NC_136508.1, read on the forward strand.
TAAAACAAACTTTTTTTACCTCATTTGATTATCCGTTTATTCTTGTATAATTGTACCTGTTTATATTTGACTTTTAATTGAAATAGTTTAATGTTCACGCCAATTTTAAAAAGTAACCTAAAATTGAGGAGAAATAAAGACATTGTGCACAATGGGAAAGTGTTATTTAAATGTACATTTAGGACGTTATGCTACCCAGATAAATAGGACCATATCGAACTAGTAAATATTTCGTATCATAGCTCTTCTGTTATTTTACAACCTGCAATCTTTTGTAAAAGTCCTTGAATTAGACTGCAGCGATACTTCGAGGAAAGGGTTCTCAACTTTTCTTTAATTTTTGCCAAAATCTTCCAAATTTTAAATTGTGTCATGTGTAGATGTTGCTGGATGTAATTCTATACGTTTGCGATAAAATTGAGGGATGGAGATTGTGCAAGCAATCCAAACCCGGAATATTATGATCTTTCAGTAACCTTGTGACCTTGCTAGCTGTGTGATGGGAGTATTGTCCTGCATGAAGATGGGATTATCCGCCAAATTCCGAAAAAAATAAGGTAAACAATGATCAGTTAACAGTTTAATGTACTTGGTCGAATTAGTTCGACCTTGCAAGCGAACTATAGCCCCTGGATCATTGATACTAATAATGCCCAACACCAAAACTGACCCCCATTACATTGCAGCATTGAAACTGAGAACTTAGAATACAATTCTTCGTCTTTTCTGCGCTGGACATAATGGATTCCGTCACTGCCTAGCCTACTGAACTTGCTTTCGTCGCTAATAAGCACTGTTTACCAATATGAAGTGTTATGATCTTCATTGCATCTGACGAAGTCGAGCAGTGCTTTCTGTTCTTTGCAGAAATCATTGGCTTGGGTCTTGCACCATATCCTCGCAAATTAAATTTCTTTAATCTCTTCTTGACAGTAGAAAAATAGCAGTTGTGAACAATACTACACTGTTGTTACAATGGGGGATCCGTTTGAAATCTGTTTCTTAGGCTGCGGCTCTTGGTAGCATTTTCTTTCATGTAAATCTAGTACGAGCGGGTTTAGAGGCACCATGAACACTGCCGGTGTTTTGGTGCTTTTGCACAGTTTTCGTACCGTTTTCTCTTCACATTTTAATCTGCGGCCGATTTCTTACTTGGATAAACCAGAAGGTGGAGATTAATGTGCTCCAGAGAATAACTAATGGAAAGTTGTGCAATATGAACAAAATTTTACGTTATATAACCTGCACCAACAACACTGAGGATTAGAGATGCTTTGCTGCATGTTGCTGGATATTGTTAATTGATTTAGCGCGATAATTAAAGCTGGTTTTAAGCGAAATTGTTGCTGCGGGTTTCCTTTTGCCACCCCAATTTGAAGTTATTTTTTTTTTTAAATTGACCTGCAAACTAGAATATTTCAATTAAAAGTAAAATATAGATAGGTTACATTATAAAAGAATAAAAGGCGAATAAAAAGAGGTATAGATTGTTTTAACAGTTACATGAAATATGGTTAAAATTTGTATTTTAAAAAAAGTGCGGATTTGCCGGTCATGTATACCACAAGTAATCCTATCATAAGCAAATCCAAGGGTAGTGAATACTATTTTCAAATGTGAAGCTTCAAAGTCCAGCCATGGGTAGTGTCTATATACTCCTCTGCAACACACAACATTATATCGTTACTGAGCAAACATTATTTTAAGTGTGCTATGATTTATCAAGGGCAAGATTAAAAGTTAATGTAGGGGCAGTGCGGTATAAATTCGTTTTTCTTTTGTGTGTATTGATATTCATATGAAAACCCTTTTTTCTATTTATTAAAAAGAAAATACAATTTTCTTATATATGGGTTGTAGAAATGGATTCACTCGCAATAGATCTTGCTAATTTGCATATTCTTTTAAACTTTCATTTTAATTAATTCCCTATTAGTTTTTTTTTTGTTTCCTTCTGATCATCTAGAGTTTACTATTACGTGTGATTATTAATTGTTTCCATATATATTTAAGTATACGTATATATTTTTGTTTATTTTTATATATATATATATATATTTGTTTATTTTTAAATATATATATATATATATATATATATATATATATATATATATATATATTAAATGTGAGCGTGTTTATGTGTGTGTGTATGTGTACATTTTAATATGCAATAACTCTGTCATTTTTTTATCTAAAGACTCGAAATTTTATATACAGGGTACAGAAGTTTGAAAAAATCGACGTGATCCGTTTTCGGCCAGAAATTTTGCGAGTAAGGGGTCATAGTTCAACGATTTAACCTTCGATAACTCTATCAAAATCCTCCCACAATTTTGGGTCTAAACACTTCCCATTTAAGATATACGTTACTTGGGCATGGCTCTAACTAAATAAATTACGCTTCGGCCAAAAGAATAAACGCTAAGGGGTCATAATAGGGGTCAAATTTTAAAAAAAATTGAATTTCTTTTTTGGTTTTTCTCAGTATAAAACTCAAAACACTCGGGCAACGCCGGGCTCCCATTGCTAGTATATATATATATATATATATATATATATATATATATATATATATATATATATATATATATATATATATATAAAAGTAAATGTGTGTGTGTGTGTGTACATTTCCCACGAGATAACTCTGTCAATTTTAAGCCTACAGACTCAAAATTTGATTTACTTGGTACCGAGATTTGGGAAAATCGATGGGATCGGTTTTCGGCACTAAAATTTGACAATTAACGGGCCAAAGTTCAATGATTTATCTTGGAGAACTCTACAATACTCCTCCGATAATGTTTGGTCCAAACACTTTAAATTTAAGATATAAGCCCCGTGGGCATGGGTCCAACTTAATAACTTGATTCGAACCCCAAACAATAAATGTTAAGGGGGCATAATCGGGGTTAAAGTTTTAAAAAATTGAGCCCCTGCAGTGTCTACCAAATTACTCAGACAAATTCTGGTATAAACATTTGAAATTTCCCATAACGGGTATTCAGAGATCGGGCAAGCTTCTTCATAAGTTTGGGTCGAACCATTTTAGTAACCAATATATAAATGTATGCAGGTATGTATGTATGTATATGTTTGCATGTCTGCATTAAACTTTCAATAGAGGAGACGTATTTTACCAGGATCACTATCGTTTTAAAGTTCGACCTTTCATACGACAAATATCAAAAAATTGGCTAAAAAAATTAGACCGTTACCGAGCAAATATTATTTCAACGCGGCACTTTTCTACAGGACGGGTCACTTTTTTCGTCGACATTTTTTAAAGTTATCCTCTGCTTTAGATTGTGTGGCCTTAACTTTAAATATATCGCTTCCGGTTTAGTGGTGGTCGTAACAGCATAAACCTCAGGTTTTACCCCGTTCTTTTCCCCTTTGCGGTACGGGTTCGAGCCTACCTTCCTACTACCATTTTTTTCTAAACATACACATCAAAACACCCGGGCAAAGCCGGGCGGAAATGCTAGTATACACACACACACACACACACATATATATATATATATATATATATATATATATATATATATATATATATATATATATATATACACATATATGCACATATATACATATATATATAAACATATATGCACATATATATACCCGCAAATATATATGCATATGTATATATACATATATACATACATATATATATACATATATATATACATATATGCATATATATACATACATACACACATATATATGCATACATACACATATGAACCTACATGTACATGCATACATATACATACATATATAAATATATATACATACATATATAAATATATATATACATACATATAGATACATACAAATATATATATGTATACACACATATATATATATACATATATATACATACCTATACACACATATATATACATACCTATATATATATATACATACATGCATACATATATACATGCATATATATACATACGTCCATATATACATACACAGATATATATATATATATATATATATATAGTAGCAGTACTCGTTACCCAGCTTAGCTCGTTGGTAGCATGCACGCCCCCCTTTAAAAAGATCAAATATGGCTGTTATTTCTTTTGTTGGTCAAATATAAAATTACTAACGTCTGTACTGTCAAAGTAGAATAATCAGTTGTTTTATTTTTTTTAATAAGTGTAATAATAATGTGTTCCTCATTCGCTCGGCACAAATTAAGCCATCCTTCATATAACACTAGCGGCGCTACCCTGTGTGTTCCGATTTTTTGGAGGTGTGTGATGGTGGGAGAGTAGATTAAAACAACCCTGTTAAAAAAACAAACGTAGGCCGGTTTTTTGGAGGTGTAGAAGAAAAAATAGTTTCAGTATAAAGGTGGGCTTGAACCCCGAACGTTTGACGCGGAGGTGGAAAGGAAATGGGGAAAACATCCCTGGAACCTTACCATGTCGACCACGGCAACAGATGAATTGATGTGTGTTAAGTCTACGTGTATGAACCGAAATTAGCAGGTGCGACAACATCAAGTTGCGGAAGCCAGTTTCTGTTTTCCCCGCTACGCGGCGATCAAACCATAAAAAAACACACAAAAAACTAACATAAGGCAAACGAACGATGAAACTGTACAGCGATCACGTGAGAAATGGCTTAAATAGGCATGTGTCGATATTAAAATATAAAAAATCAGTGGGTAGCCGGGTTTTTCTGGGTATCTCCAAGAATAAGCGAAAAAAAAAAAGAACAGAAAAACGAAAAGGTGAAAATAGCTTAAAAAACACTGGTTCAATATTTACATTTAAAAAATCGAAAACAAAAAAAAACTGACACCACGATTCGAGCGCAAAACGTTTAAACAATAGACCAAGGCCTTAACGAACTGAGCTAACGCGACGTACATGAAATTTGTTCGGTTTTACAACAATTTCAAGTAAATCAGGTCACAAAGTCATCTGACGAATGCGTAGAATTGGTCATTGTGATGGGAGGACCGTTTTGGTTGACCCCCCCCCCTGTCGAAAATTGTCGATTTCAGAGTTAAGAAGTTTACGTTTTTGCCCAATTTATCGATATTTTCGAGGAAAGGATAGAGCTTCGATGTGCTACAGAGGTGAATTTTCGTCGCGTCCGTCGAAAGTTTGTTGCAGACATCGTTACATACACACATACATACACACATACATTTTCGCCTTTATATATATAGAAGACTATCTTTGTGTAATTCAATATTATCATCCTTACTTTGTACAATTCAAAAGAAGAAGAGTTAAATATACTGCTAGTAATTTGTACGAATTTCTTTTTGCATACAAAAAAAATAAATGTGAGACATTAATCGTTCGTGTGTTTCGATGTTTAAGCTGTAGACATACCCAAGTTTTAAGAACTATAGAAGGAATATGCATCCTTTACATTGGTTACGCATTTTTTGTAGCGCGCTATTTGTAAAAAGAATGACCAGGTTAAATTCAAGGCTCACGCTATTTTTTTTAATATTGAAAAAACACTCCCCATTTGTGAAAATTAAAATTGTTTTGTAAATAAAAAAATGTTATTTCAGCACTGTAAAAAATACATAAGCATTTAATATTAAAAAAAAGAACATGTACTCATTTTCAACCTTCGGTACTTCTGTATTTTTTAAGTCATGCAATATGGTTTCAGCTCTGCAAGATGTACAACATATGTGCTAACAGTTATATCACATCGGATTAGTGAATCTCTTGACAAAGGTTTCCTTTCCAGGGCAATAGCTCTTGACATATCGAAGGTCTTCGATAAGGTATGGCATAAGGGCCTACTTATCAAGATTCCCAGCTACGGTTTTACTGGAAATGTGTTCTCAATCATTAAATCATTTCTCTCTGATAGGTTCATGAGAGTAGTGGTTGATGGGCAGAAATCAGAGGCCCACAGTATTAATGCAGTAGTCCCTCAGTGTTCCATCCTGGGTCCAACTCACTTCCTGATCTACATCAATGATCTCGCAAAACACATACTTAAATCATTCGTTGACATCTATGCTGATGACACGACCATCTATGGCAACACATCAAAGGCCGTAAATGACAAAGTTCACTAATTCTCTCTCCTATGATCTTGAGCATGTAGTACAATGGGGGAAGAGGTGGTGTGTCACTTTTAATTCATCCAAAAACAAGCTTCTATCTTTACATTATCAACGCTCTTATCCTCATCTGGCATCAATTGAAATGGATGGCTTTCGTCTTGGGGAGACTCAATTTTTCGACAAGCTTCTGAGTTTGACCTTTACTCCTGATCGGAAATGGAACACCTACATCAAATATGTTGTCAAGGTCGCTGGAGCGATGCGGGGATCCTGATACCGCTCTAGGAGATATCTCACTACTGATGCAATTCTCTATCTGTATAAAAGCCAAGTACGTCCAAGGATGGAGTACTGCTGCCACATCTAGGCAGGAGCTGCTAAAAACATCCTATCCTGACTTGACAGAGTACAAAATATACTTCATGGTTTAGTGGTGGAGGCCTTTTTCTCTCCCCTGTAACCTCTCTGCCACAGGGAGACTTTGCGAGCGTGTCTTTGTTTTATCGTTATTTCCATGGCAGGCGCTCGTTTGAGTTCCAATTCCTCGCCCCCCTCGCTAATCTTTCGCGAGAAACACCCGTCTGGCTGAAACTACTGTCAATAATTTTCCACACTCTTTATCTGTGCCTTAATCCAAACGTAGATTCCATGAGCAAAGCCTCTTTCTTAGAACTACACGCCAGTGGAACGGTCTGCCGCTTTCCTGTTTCCCACCTGACTACAACTTGGACGCCTTCAAATCAAACATAAACAAACTCTTGACAAACCGCTCCCTTAAGTAATCACTCTATCAAACCCCCTTATACTACTGATTACAAAAATACTATTCGAAAATTCAAGATGGCGGCTCACACCCTCTTTAACACCGTAAGTTTGGAAAAAGGTGGTATAAATAAACACTATACAAAATACTATTTAAAACCTGCCGAATATATGTCAACCTATGTCACAGCAACATGTATTAAGCGAGTTTTTAACAGTATTTTATCCGTTTTTTTTTATTTATAACATCTTTTTCCCAAACTTACAGTGTTAAAGAGAGAATCAGACTCCATTCAAATGTTCCAATACATCGGTAAACACTGTATTGTTTTCGAGCTGAATAAACATGTTACATTGAATAAAAACACGAAAAATATATCCAGTTAGGTAGAAAAGTAACTTATCTTGCCTTTGATAACATTTATTTGTTATATATTTGTTTTTTTACAACGTTTTCGAATCTATGTGTACAGTAATACAAACCCAATATATTTATTCAGCTCGAAAAACATACAGTGTTTTCCGATGTATTCGAAAATTCAAGATGGCGTCTGATTCTCCCTTTAACACGGTAAGTTTGGGAAAAGGTGTTATAAATAAAAAAAACTATACAAACTACTATTGAAAACCCGCCC
>NC_136508.1:16970402-16992902 GCF_053919585.1 Euprymna scolopes
TTAATTGATGCGAAGAGTTTTCTTTGTAGAAAGTTAAATAGATACTTTGACCATGAACAAAATAACGTGTCTTCCAATTGATAAAACGTATGTCGGGGTTCTCCCAGTATTTCTTTTAATTTCGCTTTCTGTGAGGCATTATCGAAACTTAAATATAGAATTGTGTCGCTTGTTTATCTTGGTCTAGTGTAACAATCGACAGTATTTGTTTTGTGAATGTAAAAATATGTAACGTTAAGTAAAAACGCAAGAAAAAACAATTCTGCAAGACTAACTTATCTTGCCTTTATTTAGTTAATATTTGTTTTTGAGCACTGTATCGTACATCCATGTATTGAAAAACACACACACATATATTATTATTATTATTATTATTATTATTACTTCTTCTACATCTTTTTTCCTTGACCGTACTGGAAAATGTCCGTAATATTTACACACGCTTCTAGGTCAAACGCATACCATCATCAAATATAACTCTCTATAAACAACGTGTGGTATGCCCTTTAGTATAATTCACAAGAACTCTCCTCATATTTCTAGTACTTTCAACATATATTTTAATAGTAGTAATAGAAGTAATATTACTGTTATTATTGTTGCTATCGTTCTTGTTATTATGATTCTTATTGTCATTAATATTGCTATTACTACTGCTGTTGCTGTAGAAGTATCAGTAGTTGTATTATTAGTATTGATATTAACTTAATAGTCTCGGCTGGTCCATAACTGTCAGCAAATGGATGTTCTTGGGTTATGCTTTTACGATTAAGCACACTGAAAAGTTTCACTGGTGATTCGTCAGAATATCAAAGAAAGCAAAATCGCATGAAAAAAGTAATACTCACCAAATAAATTGCACTAAATCTAAAGTACTAAATGCAAAGTTACTCTTCCAATTACCTGGATAACTTTATTTTTAAATGTGTTCACTTATTAAAGTCTTTTTTTTTTAGTTTTTATTCAGATTGGCGAATATGGCGGCAATTGAAAACAAAATAATGTGCATGAAACTATGTTTTGTGTACGTCCCAGTGACGGAATGAAGATGGATTATTCCAAATTAATGTCATTTGATCAAGTAGGTTCTTTTATTAAAACAAATTTATTTTTACAACTAAACTAATCGTAACGTGAACAAGAAGTTTAGTAGCAAACTCACTAAAAATCGTACATTTTAATTTCTATACGATTAAATAAAGCTACTTAAAAAAAGCAGTGTTACTCATGTCGAGTTAAAACGAAAGACTAACTAGTAGTCCCGTTTGCGCAATAGTCGAGTCTCGATCATTGCTAAAATTCGAAAACTAAACACTATCTTGAAAGCAACTGATATTTGCTCGCGATTCTAAAATTATTTTATATATTCTATAGGTACACTGTTTAATTTTTTTATGTTTAAGAGGTTATCGAGGATTGACCATGGCTCAAACGAGACCACCGTTTTGTATCTGGTTTTAACTAAACAAGATATACACTATATATGTTACGTTTAAAAAAAACAAATGAAAAAATGTTGGTGCTAGTGCACTTATTGACCCGCGCTATTTTTAAATCGTATTTCCAAGTTCAATTACAGTTTTATGGTATGTTTTTTTATTCCATTGTAAGATTAAAGTATAGAGAAGGTACAAAACACCCTACCCTCCCCATGTTAAGAATGGCCTTTTTAAATAATAACTTTATCATTTTAGCAGGGATCAATAAGTGAACTAGTACCAAAATTTTAAACGAAAAAAATACGCAGATTTGTAAAATTATTATTTAGAAAAGCCCGTTCCACAGCTGGCATTCTCACTGTAATCTCTGAACGTATATACCATTCACTGGATAAAGCGGGGGAGGGCAGAGCGGTAGCTCTAGATATATCAAAGGCTTTGGACAGGGTATGGCACAAGGGTCTCCTCAGGAAAATTAAATCATACGGTATCACTGGTAGAATACTTAGCATAATTGAATCCTTCTAAGACAAGAGAAAATCCAGGTTGTCCTCGACGGTCGAACATCTAAACAGTGTGGTATAAATGCGTGAGTGTTACAGGGGTCTATTCTTGGACCCCTATTGTTCCTGATATTTATTAATGACCTCCCCGACAAAACTGCCTCTGAGATGGGGATATATGCTGATGACACTACGCTCTATAAAAGGCATGACAGGAAAACAAATGAACACATATCTAAAGAAATGCCAAAAACACTAGAGGATGACCTCCAATCTGTAGTCGAATGGGGACAAAAATGGATGGTCACATTCAATGCTGGCAAAACCAAACTGGTTTCCTTCAATAACTACAAGAAAACTTCTCTGCCACCAATAGCAATGGCCAATGACTCCCTGTCTGAGAGTACATCTTTCAAACTGCTTGGCCTAATGTTCACAGGAAACATGAGCTGGAACAATTATATTGTAAACATTGCCAGGGCCGCTGCAAAAAAGGTAGGCTCTCTCTACCGTGCTAGAAAACTACTGACACCTGAAAGTATCCTGTATCTCTATAAGGCCACCATTCGCCCATGTATGGAGTATTGTTGTCACATCTGGACCGGTGCGTCTACTACTAGTCTCTCGCTTCTAGAAAAGGTTAAAAAAAGAGTCGCCAATCTGATAGGCCCTGAACTGGCATCTAAGCTTCAGCCTCTGTCCCATCGAGGAAATGTTGCATCCCTCTGCTTGTTCTACAAGTATTTTAATGGTGATTGCTCTGACGAACTGCAGACACTTGTGCCCCAACGTCGCATACGCCCTCGAAAAAACCCGACAGGCAGCTAAATCCCACCCCCACACAGTAGAGATCCCTAGATGCAAAAGATCCTTCTACTCCAGTAGTTTCTTCCCCAGAACCGCTAGACTCTGGAATTCCATTCCAGGATCATTCTTCCCTAACGGTACTGACATGCAGAAGTTCAAATGCAACGTGAACCGACATCTTGCTGCCCAAATCTCTACATAGTGCCCCGTAGTTGCTGACCCTGATAGTAGCCCCCTACACCTGAGTGGCAATTGTTTGGGGTGAAAATGTAATAATAATAAATAAAAAAAATAGTAACTTTGCTTTTGTAAAATTTATTGACTTTTTTTAGAGGGCCGTTTATTTGTCGTGCTTGGAAAATGATCCGCCATTCAAGGATTATGTATTTGTTTTACACACACACACACACACACACACGCACACACACACACACACACACAAATATTAGCATTTAGATTGGCCCGACTTTCACATGTAAATTTAATGTCAAGATTATGCCCATTATCGAGCAATTGTAGGGTTTTAGGACCGTTCACAAACATTGCTATAGGTGACAGTTTCGGTAAGTTTTGTAGTGTAGGGAGGTTAACTCTCGAAGCGGTAATGTGCGGATTAATAAACTCTTTTTTGACGTTCAATTATTTTGCTGTAAAAGAATTTAATTAATATCTGTAAAATATACAATGACCTAAAAATGAGGATAATTTTATTTTGGATTTTTAAACGTAATTGATCTCACACTCTAGTTTCTAAATTAATTAATTTTTGAGAGTGTTCACATATAACAGTCTAAAATATTAGCCTCTCATTTGGGTGTTGGTGAATTAATGCTCGAAATATATTGCACCGGTAAAACTCGCATCTGTAAAAACGAGAAAAGTGAAGAAATGGATAAAGATAGCACTTTGACAACAGATAATTTGGATAATCCAAGAAGTACGAACTAAGTTCCGATTCCCCTTATTTAAAATTAGGTATGTTTTTCTGGCTTGATTTTTGAAAAAGTCGGTTTAAGTTAAAATGCTGCAGAACCACCTAAAAGAAGAAAATGTTTAACATTTTATTAAATATGTATATACATAGTTTATGTGACCTGCGGAAATTCCATAGCAGACTCTTTCATATACAATATATTTATATAAGAATTGTGTAGATGTTCAGCGCATATGGATACGTGCTGATATTATTGCCACTCTTTTGTTAAAACTACAAATTTATTTATCTGAGGTAGCATGTAACGCATGTCATATACGGTCGTAAATTACGCTTAAGTATGATATTTTAATTATGTAGATTTCGTATACATTGTTATGGATTATAATTTCTATTGATTATAAACTTGTGATTTCCATTTTTTTTAATCCATACTAGCCTGAGTGCCGGACGTTGTCCGGATGTTTGGAGGTATGTCTTACGCAAAAAAGGGTTAGTAGGCCGGACGGTTCGAACCTGTGAATGCGAAGAGAGGTATAAAAAATAGCATAGTCTAGATCAAAACAACAGTAGACAGCTAGGGTGAAAGACGGTGTTAAAAAGTCGTTGTAGGCAGGCAAGCTCGAACTTGTGACGTGAAACCGGAAAAGAAAGTAAAAGAAATATACAACTTGAGTTTCCTCAACTATAATAGAAACCGAAACCAACACTTATGAAGAATTATTGGTAAAATTATTTAAAAAATGAGAAAACTTGAGTACGATCAGCTATAATCGAAACTGAAACCAAAATGTGTGTATAATTCTTTGTAAAATTAGTTATTATAAGAAATGGAAGGTAATAACAATTAAACGAAAATGACCCGGACAAAAAATAAATGTAAACGTAACACACAAAATAATACAAACGCTACCATATTATATATATATATATATATATATATATATATATATATGTATATATATATATATATATACATATATATATATATAATCAAAAGAATCTTAGTAAATACATATCGCTGTCATATTTCTTATATTCAATTTATATTTTAATTCGTGAAAATAGAAAATGTATTCAATGTTTAAACGCTGGAGATCACTGCTTTGAAATTTTCTCGCACTTTTAAAAGAGTTAATACAACAGAAACTTTGAGAAATTTATTTATAAATTACAAGTCACGAACGAGATTTAAGAACATAAAAAAAATGGCCGACGCGATAAGGTCATATCTTTCGAGTTTTTATAATGACTTTAAGATAAAACAAATTAATAGTCGAAATAGCATTACAATATGCAATGGAAATAATTACTTGCTGGTTTATAACAGTATTTTATCTCATTTTTAAGCGATTACCGTGCCTCATAATAAAATATGACTTTCTAAAGTATCTGCAGTCTTTGCTGACATAATAGCGTTAAGTTTACAAAACTAGTCTTTACATGAGTGAGGGTCTTCTTTGTTAAACTATTTTTTTTAATTTCACATGACAAATCAATAAATAAATGAAATTAGAATATGTTAACTCTCACCGGAAGTAATATTACTGATGAAGTTTTATATCAGTGATAAAATATAATCAAACACCGTTTGCTCCTAACTCTGAATCGGGTACTGTTCCGGTTTTCTAATATTTATGCAATTTCGGGTGCTGTTATTTTGTTTCAATTAATTTGTTCTGCCATAATTCGCAGTTATCTTTTTCTATAATTATGAAGTAAAGTTAGCTGTTATCAAATCCCTGGATGTTCATGAAGAATAGTACGCAACGTACTGAAATAATGGCGTTATTATTTTTTAAACTATACTCTATTAATGCAAATATCTCACTCTAAATGAACTGCACAGTTGTGTGTGCAATATTTATGGGGAACCTCTTAGCAGCTGCCAAGAACGACAACACATCTGGGCAAAAACTAGGAATATTAAAATAAATGAACAAAATTTGGGGTATGCTACTTTTTAAGTTGTTCTCTGATGTGGCGCCTGGTTGGCGAGGAAAGAAAGAGTATGTATTTATTTGCTTCCCCACTGAGCAAAAAAGGTAAACAAACCTTTTTTTAAATGTGGAGAGATTGGGGAAACGACGACAATCTCCTTGGGGAGTAGGGGAGCTGGATAGTGACAATTGGTATGAATGGTTTTCTCTTCGTTAACCAATAACTGATTGGTACAAGAGCAATGCTCATATGTGGGGTTTTCCCCACATATGGTCTTCGATTGCAGTATCTGCCGTAAAAGATACTACACAAAAGTGAGTTGATGTTGGCTAAAAAGGCTAAGCAACCCCGTGATGAAAGAAAGAGTTGATACATAGGCAAATAATTGTTATATTTCTCATCTCTACCTGAACAAATGCTACTGTCTTACAAAAAGAACCGCCCAGACTAGCAGGGAATACTTTCATTTACCGTTGGCACGTGATGAGTCCCTATTTATACAGAGCTATCAATCACACCAACCCGCGTAAATGCCTATTAAAATATGTATATTATATTTTATATGGAACCGTATAAAGCTACGAGTGGCGTGCAATAAATAATGCCCCTTACCCACTTCAAGTTGTCTGATATAGCTGAAATTTTACATGTGCAATGATATATATCTCTACAAGTTACGTGTCAAATTACAGCTCTGAACTAATTTTGGTTCTGTTTTACAGGCGTTTTAACTGAGTCAGGTGTGAAATGAAGTCTGTTAAATGTCGAGCTGTGATCCGGTTTTTGTATTTGAAAGGACGCACACCACAGGAGACTTTTGATGAAATGAAAGAAAATTATGCTGAAAATGCCCCATCATATGACCTTGTAAAACACTGGCATCGTGAATTCAAACATGGGCGTAAGTGTGTGGAAACAGCTCCCAGACCTTCTCGCCCCCCTTTTGCCATCTTCTGTTTTTCAATTTTAAGTTGCCGTTTCGGAAGATCGGCGCATTACTATTCGTCAAATAGCCCAAGATGTTAAGATTAGTACAGGGTATGTGGCAACTATCATCCCTGGCCATTTCCATATGCATAAAGTGTCTGCCAGATGGATTCCCAGGTTGGTCACACCATTCCAAAAGCGAGAACGCGTCGAGTGCTCGAGGATCAATTTGGCGCTTTGCCAAGAAGATGAGATCTAAGCTTTTCGAAAGACTGATTACACACCATGAAACCTGGGTCAATCACTATGATACAGAGACCAAAACCCAGCCCATGCAGTTTAAGCACTTGGACTCACCACCTCCAAAGAAGGCAAGGGTGCAGTCCTCTGCTGGCAAGGTAATGATCGCAGTCTTCTGGGACCAAGACGGAGTAGTAATTACAGATTCCCGGGCAAAGGGTACCACAATTAGAGGATCGTATCATGTTTCCCTTTTGAGAAAATTAAGGGGAGATATCAAAATCAAGAGATGGGGAAATACCAGCAAATGATTCTCCTCCTGCAGATCAACGCTCCGGTTCACAACTCGCATATCGCCAGATCAGAAGCACGGGCTGGTGGTCATGAAATCTTCCCCTCATCCTCCCTACTCTCCCGACATTGCCCCCTCTGACGTTCACGTATACCCAGCCATGAAGTTTTTTTTTTTAAACGAAAGCGTTTCCCAGATGATTCAGCCTTGATTTAAGTCACGTCGTGGTTGGAAGACCAACCTGGGGTGTTCAACAAAAACGGTCTACAGAGCTGCATCGGACGGTTCCTACGTAGAGAAGACGAATAACTGCGCCAAGTTTCGTTGCTCTACAGCTCCGGGAAGTGGTCAGGGGCATTACTTATTGCAGGCCCCTCGTAATATTAAAAATTTACTAAAAAGCGGCACTTTATCGATATCGGGAAGCGGGAACAGAATCAATCAAGAAAGTGTTCGAATCGTGGCATCACTATATCAAGGTATTGTTAATTCAATATCCATACATCAGCAGTCGCATAGTGTAGTGCTTAGAAGCATTGATTGTCGTTTGCGTGGTCGGGTTTCGATCATGGCTTCAGCTAGTTACTTGTCCAACCGCACCGATACAGTAAACCACCACTGTATTTATGTTACTATATATATATATATATATATATATATATATATATATATATATATATATATATATATATACATATATATATATATGAGTACTTCACTTAATCATATAAATTAATATACGTCATGTGTCTAAACTAATGGTATACTTTTATCAGCTGAAAAAGGTGTATTTAATTATTAAGC
Source organism: Euprymna scolopes (assembly GCF_053919585.1). Lineage (NCBI taxonomy): Eukaryota > Metazoa > Mollusca > Cephalopoda > Sepiida > Sepiolidae > Euprymna > Euprymna scolopes. The sequence goes on from NC_136508.1 coordinate 16,978,290, forward strand.
GCAAACAAATCTGCATGCGTCGATATTAACTGATAGCGTATTTCCATAATTATTTCAAGTTGTTCTTTTTAAGCTTGGATACGTTTCCTCATTTTTTTTATCAATTTCAATTATTTCATACATTGTGTCTTTTTGAAATAATTCTATCATCCAAAAATATTTTATATGTTAAATAATCAACAAACTTCCAACTGGTTTTCACTATTTTCGGTCGGGATTTCTTAATTTCCATCATAAACATTTCCCGTTTTTACAATCAAAACAACATCATAACAATTGTTAAAATAATAAATTATGTTAACCCCATTTGAAATGAGGGTTTATGATATGTAGGACCCGGGCAACTACTCTCATCTCTGATGTTTCTCTCAGCTCATAATAATGATAGTCCCCCTTGCCAAATATCCACAAAAACACTCAGCTACCTTCATCTATTATATATGATTACCCCAAGATTCTATCTGCGAATTAATGTAAACACAGATTCCATGTAAACAGATTCTTTCCCAGAACTGCCCGCCTTTGAAACACTGTTCTGCTGGAATTCTTTCTGATTGAAGACACCATTGTGGCATTCAAGTCCAATGTAAACCAGATTTTGTTAAGCAGTATTCCTAAATAATTAAATTCTACCCAATTGACATTAAAGTGATTATTACACTATCACGTTACACTCATTAACCTCTTGTCGTCGAGTGGGTGCAAGGCATTTGTAATTGGTGACTTCAAAGCAAAAACACACCCACACACACACACACGCACACACACTAACAACATCTTTGATATATTTTCTTCGTTGAAATATGACAGACTTAAGACTAGTGCAGTAAATATGCGTGCTTTGTTTTCAAAGAACACATATTGGTACACTTCAAACTGTTTGTGTTTACGACTGGAAAGAAACGTCAGTCTTTTAACTTGTGTTTAATTCATTAATTTAATGATTTCATATTATCACTTTGTCTTCTTTTTATTTGCGCTTTTCGGCTGTTATTTTCTCAACATATCGGCCGCTGTTATATTAACGCACTTCAATCTTTCTTTACAATTGCTCCTATTATTTTACCTCCGAAAAATATCTATGTATACCATCATTTTAATTTAAAATATCTGAGATGTCTATCAAATAGAGATGTCGACCAGGCGTTTAAATCTTCGTATTTATTAAATCTGTAATGATTTAATAAACAATTATTTGAATTAGTTAGAATTAAGGTTTATATTATATTTTATGTTAAGAATACTGAAATCATCACGTGATTATATTTATGCTGACTACATGTTCATGTATCCCAAGTACTGTTAGAAGGCAGCGTGGTCAGACTTTTTTCCGACTAAAATTAATCGTTTGAATTCAGAATATAAGTTATAAAAGGAGAGCGTACCTATGTGCTATTTCCGCTTTTATTCTGTCTACGTATTGATTTGATATATCGTGTACATGTTAATAAGCATGTTGACGAATAAATTCTTATAGATAAGGTTTTTTGGTCATTAGAATTCAATTCAATACTTTTATATATTTTTTAATCAAATGGCTAATGGCTGCGCAAATCTTTATATATAAAATCGAAAATCTGTGTATGTTTGTTTGTGTGTATGTATGTGTGTATGTTTGTGAGTTTGCTAAAAACTTTCGACACACGCGACGAAAATTCACAAACTCGGTATCATATCAAAACCCCATCCTTCGCTTGAAAAATATCGAATAATTGGCCAAAAACGTTAACTTGTTCACCCCGAAATCGACAATATTCCATAAGGGGGGGCAACCAAAACGGGTTTCTCGTAACGATGACCGATTCTACGCATGCGTCAGATGACGTCATGACATCGTGACCTGATTTAATTAAATAGGTGAAAAACCAAGCGCATTTCATCTCCGTCGATTTAGCGAAGTTGGCTAACGTGCTTGTTCATTATCTAAACGTTTTGGGTTCGAATCGTGGTGTGAGATGTATTTTTGTTTTTGATTTTTTAAATTTTAATATTGAACCCTGTGTTATTTAAGCAATTTTTAACGTAACGTTCGTTTTTCTGTTTTTTGTTGTTTTTTTTTTACTTCGCTTACTCTTAGCGACACCCGGGTATCCACCGATTTTTTTTTTAATCCTAATATCCAAACAGGCTAATGTAAGCCATTTTTCACGTGTTCGTTTTTCTGTTTTCATCGTTCTTTTGCCCTACTGTAGATTTTTGTGGCTTATAACAATGCTTACATCGTCATCGTCGTCGTAACGCTCGACGACTTTCAAACATCTTTCACTAACTCATTCTGGCTGGCAGTTTTTACTTGCAAACTTCACCTCAGGGCTTTGGGTTCGTTTTATCTAACACCACGCACACCTACAAACACTCGGGCAACGCCGGGTACACCTGCTAGTCTTTTATAAAAGAAAGTTTGTGTTTAAATAAAAGCAATCTATATAAATTTAGTAATCTCATAAAAATCGAAAATGGGTTAAATAATATAAACTAGCGTGGGCGCACTTCGTGTCAACTAAACCTATTTAAATGGATTTTAGAAAGAATTAGTGTAACACTTCAAGACGCGGCTTTCATATTATTCAGACTCTAAGAGACATATTTCCCCGAAATATTTGCGCAAATCTTCCAAATTGGAATCCATTCGTGCTTTGCATCTTACTGAAATATATACGCATTTATCAAGGAATACGTTTCAAGTTGTTGACATAGAATGTTTCTCAATGAAAATGGCAAACCCCAACGTAATTAACTCCCGTAACTATAGAGCTAACAATATACGGAAAAAGATGATTCTCTTCCGCGTAAGTCTTGGTTGTTATTCCGTACCTTTTTTAAATTTAACCAAACTCCATAATAATATTTAATGGTAAAATAGATCGGTTTAAGTTTTCTTATTTAAGGTTCCTCGATTAGTCTATTCAATATTTGCGAGTATTTTAAAACGACTTAGTTGCAATGTGTCATACGTGGCACCAATAAATATATGCACAACAGTAAAATGAAAGAGAACTTTCTTTTAAACGCAGTAAAATCAGTTAAAATACATCTTACTTTGGCATTTTTTTTTCCAGTAAGATAAACGCCGGAATTGAAAATGTAGAAAGCAGAAGAATATAAAGTTATTTCTACTATTTTGGATATATACACATTTTGACATGTGTATATATGTATGCGTATGCATATATGCATTTGTTTGTATATATATATATATATATAAATATATATATATATATGTGTGTGTATATAAACACTGTATTTGTATATATATAAGTATATATACATTTTTTATATGTATATATGTATATATGTATATATCCATTTGTATATATATATATGTGACTATATATATATGTATATGTACCTGTGTATATGTATATATGTATATATATAAGTATAATTATGCATACGTCTATATATATGTACATATACACCTTTATATGAATAGATATATATAAGCATATATATGCGTATATGTGTATATATAAGTATATGTATGCATATGTATGTATGCATATATGACTACAGATATATATATATATATATGTGCATATATATTTGTATATATATATATATGTATATATAAGTATATTTATGCATATGTGTAATGAATATATATGAAAATATATGTATATATCTGTGTAGATAAAAGTATAATTATAGATACGTGTATACATGTATATATATATGTATACATATATACGTAAATATGTATATAGATATATATATGTAAAAATGTATATATGTATATATATGAATGTATATGTATATATGTATATGTATGCATATGTGTAAATATATGTGTATATATATGAACATATATGTATATATATATATGTGTATATATGCATATATATTTATATGTGTATGTATATACATAGGTGTATAAACATATATAGGTATATATGTGTGTCTATAAATGTGTATAGATATATATCTGCATCAATACGTAATATATATATATTTACATGTGTATATATATATATATATATATGTATATCTGTATATATGTATATATTTATATATACTGTATCTATACCTGTATATATATATTTATATATGCCTATATTTATATGTGTATACATATATACATATATATGATCATGTATATATTTATGTATATGTATATATTAATATGCATATATATATATGACTATGTATTTATGAATATATATACATGTTTATATGTATGTATATGTATGTATATATATAAATATGCATATGTATATGTGAGTATATATGTATATTTATTTATATATATGAATATGTGTGCATATACCTATTTATTTATATATGTATATATATGTATATATATATATAAATATGTATATTTATACTTATGTATATATATGTATACATATATGAATATGCGTATATATGTATATACATATGTATATATATGTATATATGTGTATGTATACATATGTATATATATGTATATATATATATGTAGATACATATGTATATATATGCATATGTACATATGTATATATGCATATGTGTATATATATGTATATGCATATATATGTATATATTTATGTATATATAGATATGTATATATATATATGTATCTGTATATATGTGGGTATGTATATGCATATATATGAATCTGTATATATATATAGATATATATGTGGATACATGTTTGCATTTACATGTGTGTATGTATATGCATATATGTATATATATACATATATATATATGTATACGTGTATATATGCGTGTGTATATGCATATATATGTGCATGTTCTCAATTCCTCCGCCACGCTTACTTAACGCACACCTGCGTTCTGGTCTATCTTTGGCTATCTCCTCACACACCGTCACATCGATGCAAAAAGCATCGTATCCCCTTTTTATAGAACAATGCTCGTTCACGTAGTCGTTTGAAAGTAGACGCGTGCTCTACAGATGCGGGTTTGTAACTCCTGTTCAATGGATACTCCCCTGTTGATGTTGGATCCAAGATACGCAAAGTTCTCAACAGTCTCTAGTTCGGGGCCATTGATAGTGAGTAGTGATGCTTCGCCATAATACATCACAACTGCCTTCTTCAGACTGATTAAAAATGAGAACTCCGCACAAGCAGCGCTCATTTTCGAAGCAGCCGCTTGAGTACACTCCGGAGTGCGAGATCAATGCCACATCGGCTGCAATAAGACGCTCTAGTATAAGGACTTTTCCAATCTTGGTGTTGGCGCGTTGGCGAGCCAAGTCTATAAGTTCTCCATCTGAGCGATTATTAAGGAAAACACTGTCTTCGTCCTCGTGATTTCAAAATGTATATATATATATATATATATATATATATATATATATATATATATATATATATATATATATATATAGGTATATATATATATACACATAAATATACATAAATATATATACATGTATGTATGTATGTATATATGCATATGTATATATGTGTATATATGTGTGCATATGTATATACATGTATATTCATGCGTATTTATGTATGTATATGTATATATGTATATATATGTATATATATATATATATATGTGTATATGTGTATGCGTATATATGTATGTATATATATGTGAACATATATGTATGTATATATGTATGTATACATATATAACTGTATGCATATATATTTAAATACATCTATATTTGTATGCATATATATCTATAAATGGATGTATATATATGTATATGGATAACTATGCATGTGTATATATATATATGTATATGTATATATATAAATATATATGTATCTATGTATATCTATATATATATGTATACTTGTATATCTATGTGTGTGTATATCTTTATACATATATATACATATGTGGGTATATATGTATGTATATATATATATATATATATATATATATATATATATATATATATATATATATATATATATATATGTATTGCTCGATATAAATTAGATACACTTTTATATCATATAATAGCAATGTTCGAAAGCGGATTTGCTGCCATAATATATATATATAAATATATATAAATATATATATATATATATATATTTATATATATATATATTCGTATATACATATATATATTTATATATATACAAGTATATATATATTTATATATATATATATATATTTATAGGTATATGAATGCACATATATGTATGTATATTTTTGTATATATATGTGTATATGTATAAATGTAAATATATCTATATTTGTGTTTATGTATATATATATATATATATATGTATATGTATATATGTGTATATATATGTATATATGGGTGTATGTATATATGTGTATATGTATATACAGTTATGTGCATATGTATATATGTGTATATATGTGTATATGTATATATGTATATATATATATGTATTTATGCATGTATATATATATGTGTATATATGTATACACATGCATATATATGTATATGTATATATATATATATATATATATATATATATATTGTGTGTGTGTGTAATGCACACAGAGTGATGTGATGCGCAAGTTTGTTAGCTATAAGGTAGCGTCTTGGCTTACGCACCATCTCGCTCTCAGCAACCACCACTGGCTAGCCTTGCGCGAAACGAGAAGCCGAGTGCGTAAGTCTTTTTCTGTCAGTACACAGCCTCTCCATCATCAAGACCTCTGCTGTGCCTCCTCGTGGTCACACACGGTAACTGGTTGTCATGCGACTTCAGGCTGAATCAGTAGAGGATCTCGGAACAGTAGGGAGTCCCAGAGGGACTGTGCTACGGCCCACCGACGTGTGGACATGCCCTGACACATTACCAATCCCTATCCCAGCCATGGGTCAAATGGCCTCACTGCCTTGTGAGAGCCATTGAAATGGATAAGGCTAGGGGAGCAACCCCGACAGAAACGAAGGAGTGGAGCCCCTTAGGCGGTTGGATGGCATACTTGCCTCCCTCCGGCAGCTCCTGCACCCTTGTTCGTCCCCAGCCGTGTCGACTATGTCTTGCCGTTGGAATTGGGCGGGCCAGGACGAGAGAATGAGGCCGATGCAGCGCAAGCCCCCTCACTATAATCCAAATCCAGCGCAAGTCAGGGTGTCAAACATTGCGTCAACACCAAGCCCTGTGGCGATGGGTGAGCGGCAAAGCAGCAGGTGTGGAAATCACTGGGAGCTGTAGCTGCAAACCTGCACACAGGCAGCCCAGAAACTGGTCGTACTCCACTCGACCGAAGCAGCGAGGGGGTGCAGGCAACTGGCTGGCCGACCGAGCAGTCCTTTTCAGGATCACTCTGCTCGCCTCCATGGCATGAGGACGGGGCGATAAAAGGAGCCTTAAACATAGCTGCTTCACCATCACCCCTGGCCAGCATACCGCGGCTGGCGGGGTTTCCCTCACAGCGGTCGAGACATGAGAAAGAAAGGGGTGGTGCTTACCTTAGCATCATGGAATGTCCGTACTTTGCTCGACAACACCAGAGCTGACCGACCCGAGAGAAGAACTGCTCTCGTAGCAAGGGAGCTTGCCCGTTATAAGGTAGACATCGCAGCCCTCAGTGAGACTCGCCTCTCAGACAAAGGTCAACTGACAGAGTCAGGTGGCGGCTACACCTTTTTTTGGAGTGGACGCAGCGGCGAGGAGCGCAGAGAGGCTGGCGTGGGCTTCGCCATCAAGACTGAGCACGTGAGGAAGCTGGTTAGCATCCCGGACGGCATCAATGACCGGCTGATGAAGATGCAACTCCCGCTTAACAAGGCAAGAACCGCCACACTGATCAGCGCCTACGCACCAACCATGACTAACCCCAAAGATACCAAGGACCAGTTCTATGAAGATCTGGAAAGCCTCATCTCCGCTGCTCCGAAGAGAGAGAAGCTCATCGTCCTCGGCGACTTCAATGCCCGCGTTGGCATGGACCATTCCACTTGGGACCGGGTCCTTGGCCACCATGGAGTGGGCAAGTGCAATAGCAACGGCCTACGGCTGCTCAGCCTTTGCGCTGCACACGACCTTTCCATCACCAACACCATGTTCCGCCTTCCCACCCGTAACAAGACGTCGTGGATGCACCTACGCTCCCACCACTGGCATCTGATTGACTACGTCATCATCAGGGCAAGGGACAGGAGAGATGTAAGATTGACCAAGGCTGTGTGTGGTGCCGACTGTTGGACAGATCACCGCCTGATCATATCCAAAATGTGCCTCTACATCCAACCCAAGAGGCGGCCTCAGGGTCAGAAAGTCACAAAGCGCCTTGACCTGGAAAAACTTTAAAGTCCAGATGTCATCCATGAGCTACAGGAAGCAATCAAAGACAAGCTATCTGTCCCCCTCACCATCTCGGACACTATCGAAGATCAGTGGGCACACCTCAGAGACTCCACCTACTCCATCGCTCTCGAAATCATTGGACCCAAGCAAAAGAAGCACCAGGACTGGTTTGATGAAAATGACTCTGAGATTCAGCCCCTCCTGGAGGAGAAACGCCAACTTCTCCGTGCACATCAGAGTGACCCCAAGTGTTTTGCAAAGAAAGCTGCCTTCATCAACATCCGCAGCAAGGTGCAGGCCAGACTCCGCTCCATGCAGGAGGTCTGGCTCAGCGCCAAAGCAGATGAGATCCAGGAGCATGCCAATAGCCAGGATATGAGGAAGTTTTACGATGTGCTGAGGGCTGTCTACGGTCCCCAGTCCTCTAGCTCCTCCCCCCTGCTTAGCTCCGATGGAACAACTGTCTTGAATGACAAAAAGCAAATCCTTGATAGATGGGCGGAACACTTTAACAGTGTGCTAAACCGACCATCTTCCATCAACGATGAAGCCATCGATCCACTACGCCAGGAACCTATCAACGAGGAGCTCGACATCCCACCCTCGTCAGAGGAAGTAAGCAAAGCCATCAAGCAACTTTCCTCTGGGAAGGCTCCCGGCCCCGACTCAATTCCAGCAGAAGTATATAAAGCTGGTGGACCTACACTGCTTTTAAGACTAACAGAACTCTTCCAATCCATGTGGGAGAGTGAAGAATTACCGCAAGATTTTCGTGATGCTACTATCGTTCACATTTACAAACGCAAGGGAAATCGTCAGTCATGTGACAACCACCGCGGGATATCCCTTCTTTCCATCGCCGGGAAAATCCTGGCCCGCGTCCTTCTCAACCGCCTGCTGGTGCACCTTGAAGATGGTCTTCTTCCCGAGAGCCAGTGTGGATTTCGAGCGAGCAGCGCGACGACTGATATGATCTTTGCTGCACGCCAACTGCAGGAGAAGTGTGTCGAGCAGCACCGGGGCCTCTTCCCCACGTTCGTCGACCTGACCAAGGCCTTCGACACTGTTTGCCGAAATGGCCTCTGGCGGATCATGAAAAAATTTGGTTGTCCAGACAGGTTCATCGCCATTGTCAGGCAGTTCCATGAGGGCATGACCGCTCGTGTCCTGGATGACGGCGACCCCTCAGAACCCTTCCCTGTGACCAACGGGGTCAAGCAGGGCTGTGTCTTAGACCCGACACTCTTCAGCATGGTCTTCTCTGCCATGCTCCAGGACGCTTTCAAAGACAGTCACTCTGGCATTGTCATCAAGTACAGATGTGACGGGAAATTGTTTAACATCAGGCGAATGCAGGCAGTCACAAAAGTGAGGGAAACCATCATCAGAGACCTTCTCTTTGCCGATGACTGTGCCCTTAATGCCTCAAATGAGATAGAGATGCAACGTCTAATGGACGGATTTTCCACCAGTTGTGACAACTTTGGTCTCACCATCAGTACAAAGAAGACAGAAGGTATGTACCAACCCGCCCCAGGAGATGCATACCATGAACCCGGCATCATTGTCAAAGGACAGAAGATCCATGCTGTGGAGCAATTCACCTACCTTAGCAGCACCCTCTCCCGCACCTCCAACATTGACATTGAGGTTAACCATAGGATCTCCACAGCGAGCAGTGCATTTGGAAGACTTAGAGACAATGTGTGGAAGAGGAGAGGCATTACACTCGCAACCAAACTGAAAGTATACCGAGCGGTCGTCCTGACAACCCTACTCTACGCCTGCGAAACTTGGACGCCATATAAAAGACATGAAAAACAGTTGAATGGCTTCCACCTCAGATGCCTCCGTAATCTTCTCAACATCCGCTGGCAAGACAGAATTCCTGACACAGAAGTCTTGAAGCGCGCGGGGCTCCATACCATCACCACCATAATACGCAAAACCCAGCTCCGGTGGGCAGGCCATGTCTATCGCATGCACGACAGCCGAATCCCCAAACAACTTTTCTATGGGGAACTCAGCCAGGGAAAGCGGAATGCAGGGGGCCAAAAGAAACGATATAAAGACTGTCTGAGAACGTCCCTAAAAGACTTTGACATCAGCCCCCAGTCTTGGGAGAGTCGCGCTGCTAAACGTTCGGCCTGGCGTTGCGTCATCAGCCTAGGAGCCGACAGGGCAGAGAATCAACGCATGACACACGACCAGCAGAAGCGCAAGAGGAGGAAGCAGAGAGCTGCCTGTTCACAGCCTGCCGATACCGCCTTCACGTGTCCAGAGTGTGGAAGAGCCTGCCGAGCACGGATTGGCCTCATCAGCCATCTCAGGACCCACAAACCCCTGACGCCGAATTGATTGACACCTTGGTCATCGTCGATTCTGACGGACGAGCAAGAAGAAGAAGAATATATATATATGTGTAAATATATATATCTATATATATATATATGTATACATATTTGTAAATTTATGTATGTATAGGTATACGTATATATATATATATATATATATATATATATATATATATATATATATATATTTATTGTGAGGAATCCCATAATTACGCAATTTTGTTTGCCCGCCTAAGATAATTTGCTTGGCGGTCAGGTATTGGTGTATTTGAATGCGCCATAATTATCCCTGGCGCTTATTTTGTATTACATGTGCGTTATATGTCAGTCTGACAATAAAGACTGAAAAAGCGGGGCTTTGTTGTAGAGTGCTAGGATTTTACCTTCATTGGACACCAGAAAGTGGGTCAACGAGGGCATGTCTCATAATACAGAGACAACATAATTGCTGAACTTATTTTACCCAGAAGGATATTCTACAGTGTGAGTCATGATATATTAGATTATAGGAAAGTAGTCTTATTTTTCTAGAGAACCGATGCTCCTAAAACATGCTATATTGGGCGAAACAGTTGACGCCGTGTTTACCATGTACAATATGGAACCTTTCTAAAAAGAAACCTGAACAAACATCCTCACAGAGGAATCCTAACTATAGCTTCCATTGCGTTTGTATAAGAAATGATCCCCACGTTTTTGCTGGGGACTTATTGTGAACCCCAGAACTTTAATTTACCGATAGATCTTGAATAACATTTAAGAGTTTAAGGTATGACTTTTTCTTGTGGAGATTAATTTGCTATATGCAGTGAGGAAATTGGGGCGTAGAAATTTTTTTGTTTACAATATATGTACGTATATATATGTAAATCTGTATGTATATATATATACGTAAATATGCATATATATGCATATATGTATATATATATATCTGTATATATGTATATATATTTGTGTATATATGTATATATGGGTGTATATATGCATATATATGTATATATATATATATACCTATGTATGTATATATGCATATATGTATATATATATTCCTATGTATGTATTTGTATGTATATGTATATATGTATATGTATATATGTGTATAAAAGTAAATGTAAATGTATATATATGTAAATAAATGTATATGTATATATATATATATGTGTATGTGCATATGTATATATACATATATGTGTATATACATATGTCTATATACGTATTTATATATATTTATATACGTATATATTTATTTATATTTATATATATGAATATACGTGTGTATGTATGTATATATGTATATATATATATTTGTATATATGTATATATATGTATGTATGTATATGTGTATATATGTATATATATGTATATATGCATATGTGTATAATGTATATATATGTATATGTATACATGTATATGTATATATATAAATATAAATATATGTATCGCTATATGCATATATGAATATATATATATATTTAAATGTATATATATTAAATATATATACATGCATATATGAATGCATATATATGTATATATCTATGCATATATGTATATATATGTATGTATCTATGTCTATATATAATTATATATATATAGATATTTTTCTATGTATATATAAGTACATATATATATGTATGTATACATATGTGAATATATATATTTATATATGTATGTATATATGTTGAATTAAATGCATATATACATGTATATATAAGCATATAAATATGTGTATATGTGTATTTATATTTATAATTAATATATATAAGTGTATATATATGTATATTTTTATACGCATATGTATATATGTGCATACCTAATTATATGTATATATGTGTATATTTATCTATATATATATATATATATGTCTATATATATATATATATGTATGTAGATATATATATATATGTATATATGTGTATGTATGTGCATGTATATGTATAAATATGTATATACGTTTATATATATATAATTGTATGCATATATATGTAAATATATACGTATATATAATTATATGTATGTATGTAAATATATACGTATATATATTGTTATTTATATATATATGCGGATTTGTGTATAAGTATATATAATTATATGTATACATATTCGGATATGTGTATATGTACATATGATTATAAGTATATATGTATAAGCACGTATATATATAATTATATGTATATATACGTATGTATACGTTTATGTGTATAGAGGTGTATATACATATGTATTTTATTATATGCCTATATACACATTTGTAGTTACCTATATATATATATATATATATGCATGCTTATTTACATGTATATATATGGGTGTCTATATGTGTATGTAGATGTGGGTATATATATATGTATGAATATTTATATATATGTGTTTATATATATAATTATATATATATGTATATATATATACATATATATATATATATATATATATATATATATATATATATATATATATATATATATATATATATATATATATAATGTAATGCTGAACGTCGGTGAGTTTATGTGTGTGTGTGTGTCTTATCACGAATATGTTCCAATATTGTTGACTTTAAAAAAAAAAACTGATTACGTTTAATGATAGAAGATGTATTCTGGATTAGGAATGGATATGTTTGATCTGGTAGAACGGTGGTTCATAAAAAGTGTTGAAATATAAAATTAAAGAAAAACGTTTACAAGGGGGGTGTATATATATGTGCATTAGGTTACTTTGATAAGTATGGTTCAATTTAAATAGTGATTGAATAATAAAATTGTGAGGTCTCCATTCGCGCCTGCACTCCAGGCAACTAGGACACTACATTTAACAAAGACGTTCCATATCTATTTGTGTAAGTATTCTTTGATAATTCTCTTTCAGTTTGAAGAAATATGGTATTATAAAATTATTGGTTGTTCTGTCGCGCCTGACCTCCATAGAATCTAAATATGTCAAAAAGTTTAACCAGGTTTTTTAAAAGGGCTGAGGGTCAACAATAACACCTCAACTTTTATCTTTATTCACGTTAGTTTTATATAGATTTTAGAGTCGAATCATATTATGTTGAATACATTATCCTCATAAATTCACGATCTCATAAAAGCGAAAGTTAAAAAAGTCGAGATTTTAGACAATTCTCGACAAAAATTTTGCATTACTCTGTTTTTCCTTCTCCAGTTGCACATCGCACTTTTTCGAAAATAGATTACTAGATAAAAAAACACAAAATAAAAACGTTATTTGTGATTACGTGTTTTTTGTAAATGCATTACATTAAGTTTTTTTTCATGTATATATCCGTGTAATCTTTGTTTTTGTCAGTGTATTACAAGTGCAGTTGATTCCAAACCTTTCTTTGTGTTCTTTAGATTACAATAGCACAGCCCTAAATCCGACGGCGCAATACTACACCTCTCCATACTGTAAAACTGAAACGAAGCTGTTCTACTTGAAAAGGGCAATTTTTCATCTTATTCATATTTATATCGATTCGTTGCTTTAAAAAACTAAATTAATTACATTTTTACTTGTTTAATAGTACATTTTTTGTTTCGGATTATTTTACTAAAGTAAGTAACCCTTCAATTTTTTTCCAAACTGTTTTTGTTTCTTTGTTTTTCGATATTATTTAGTAAGAGTGTTTAGCAGAAAAGACAAGAAACGACTACCCAAAAAAAATAAATATACAAGAAATAAATGTTGCAATAGTCAATAAAAGTTCAGTTCATGTTTGTTCTGTAGTTTTGAACTTGTTTTAATGCTCTTTAAAACGAAATGTGAGGCGATAACTACTTAAATGAATTTTTATATAAACTATACATCATAAAACAGAATATTAATCAAGCACAAAATAACGGAAAACATTAAAATATGTTCATTTATATTCATTACGGAACTCTTAAATTGTTACGGAACTCTTAAATTGTTAACACAGAATACGCAGTTGTCCCTCCTTCAAATAGACAACGGGGTTCTCCATTTCAAAGTCGCTGCCATTTTGATTTTTTTTTTTTAACCGGTTCGTGAATTAAAAAAAAAATTACAACCTACTTAAAAACACAAACCAATGA
>NC_136508.1:16997902-17007902 GCF_053919585.1 Euprymna scolopes
ATACATATATATATACATATATATATACATATAAATTAATGTGTGTATATAAATTTATATATATATATATATAAATTTTTATATCTATCTATCAATCTCTCTATATATACACATACATTGTTATATCTATATTTATATAAATTATATATATATATAATTTATATAAATATGTATATATATATATGTATATATATGTTTAGAGATAAAAAACTTATATAATGATTTAAATAAAATGTACGGAATTTTCTCGAAAGCTCTTTTTACTATCATCTCGTCTGGAGCAACCGATAGCATACACAACAATATTACTGGCGAAATTAAAGAGCAGTACTTGGGAATTTGAATGTGCCAGAAATAAGGTAAAAACAAGATTTAAAAAAAAGATTTACACTTAAAGTACTGCGTTTAAAAGCGACTAAAACTAAAACCTAACGCAACGACGAGGGGGGAAAACAGGGGGAAAATGGGGCAACGTTTTACGAAGAGAAATGACAGTTTCGTTGTCTCCTTTTTACCGACATGAATAAGGTTTTCGAACCGTAATAGTGACAGACTCTCAAATCTTGAAATGTTTGTTGGAGTCAACGCTGTGTAACACGTCGAACCACTCCATTTTATATTTATCAGCCCATCATGGATTGTCAACCAAATGCTGGGCAATGGTAGAGGCCAAGGCTACGGGAGGAGGATTACCAGATCCTACCCTCCCCTGTCTGATGTTAGGTGGAAGGTACTGGTTTATACGTGTTAGCAAATGCAAAGTTGTTCGCCCAACACTGCAATGTTGGTTATGCTGTGAATCTGGCGAAGATTGGATGTCCTCCTACCTTTGTCAGGATGCTTCAAGAACTACATAGCAATATTAAGCCTCGCGTTGCATACAAGGGGACACTATCTAGGGGGTGTGCCGTTGCCAACTGTATCAAACAGGGTTATATCCCGGCTCCTACTTTATTCTCAATATTCTCACCTGTGTTTCTTGCATATGCATTTAAGAGTATCGATAGAGGTATCTATTTTCGCTTTAGGACAACTGGCAATGTATTTAGTCTAAGAAGATGTAATGTAAAGTCACACACGTTTGCAGCTTTAGTAAGGGAACTACATTATGCTTACGATGCTGGTTTTGTCTTTCCCTCGGAGTGAGTTATGCAAAATATAGTGAAATATTTTTCAGCAGCATGTGACGCCTTTAGTTTATCTATAAGCATTAAGAAGACGAAAGTGATGCTCACTCTTGCACCTGGCGCTTCGTATACTAAGCCAAATAACTATGTGGAGGGAAACAGACTGGATATTGTGGACACATTTATGTACTTGGTTAGCAAAAGTGCCAAAGATGCCGTGCAAGCCCTTTCGGTGCCGAGACGAACTTCCGCATTCAGAGAGATTGCACGGCATTTGGAACCCAAGATAATCGGATGTAGTGTGATCATGACATATCTGCCAGAGGCAAGATGACTTCTTACTCAACCCGTGTGCTTTCTGTTTTGCTTTACTTATCTGAATGTTGGACAGCACAACGTCGCCACTTTAAGAGCCGAGAGAGCCCATCAGTAATGCCCCAGACGAGTTCTAACTGTAAAATAGCAGTCTCTAACGCCTGACACGGATATTCTTCGGAATGATAGCTATTTGAGCATCGGAGCAATGGTGATGAGAGGCCGTTAGTCGAATAAAGGAATTGAAACTAAATAAGCAGCTGTTTTACAGGAGGATTAAGTTGAGGAAACATCCTCACCGTCGACCAAAGAAACATTTCAAGGATTGCATCACAGATGATCTTAAAGCTTAAAAGATTCCTGTTCAGAATTGGTAGACCCTAGCAGTACGCCAGCCTGAATAGTAGAGGCTAGTTGGAGGGGGTTCTGAATATTTTACAAGGACAGAATTACTCAGGCTGAACTCAAAAGAAGCCTTCGGAAGAGGAACATGTCGGTTTTGCCCATTGAAGTGAAGAGCGGGAAATGTAATGCTTGTAATAGCGTGTTCCTCTCAAAAGCAGCTTACATTAATCATGAAAAAACATCCCACGAGTAAAGTGACAATAAAAAAAAAACGGAGCGAGAATGAAACAAGTTTTAACACACAACTTTTTTTCTATATGTGTTGCAAAGTGTGCAATGTAATGCTCGCCTGAAAAGTTATCTTTTGACTCACAGACGGGGTCTAGGTGTCCCTGATGTTTCGCCTGATAAATATGATGAGGTTTGTGGGGAGGATTTGAATGGCAAACATCTGTAACGACGATTCTATTAGTATATGTGTATGTATATGTGTATGTATATATGTATGTGCATATATATATATATATATATATATATATATATATATATATATATATATATATATATATACAGATAA
The DNA here is from genome assembly GCF_053919585.1 of Euprymna scolopes. Taxonomy (NCBI): domain Eukaryota; kingdom Metazoa; phylum Mollusca; class Cephalopoda; order Sepiida; family Sepiolidae; genus Euprymna; species Euprymna scolopes. The sequence continues at coordinate 17,000,267 of NC_136508.1, forward strand.
ATGCATATATATCTAGGTATCAATACATGTGTGCATATATACAGATTTGTGTATATATATGTATATATATATTTATATATATATATTTATACACATACCGATACATATATATATATATATATATATATATATATATATATATATATATATATATATATGTATGGGTATCAATAGATGTGTGCATATATACTTATTTGTGTATTTATATATATATATATGTATATATAAAAATAGGTGTATATATATATATAAATGTATGCTTGTGTGTATATATATATGTGTGTTAAATAAGTACGAATATATATATATATGTTCATATAGATATAGTAGATGTTATACTTGTGTTCATATATATGTGTTAATACATAGGTGTAAATTGTATGCATATCTATATGCTTGCATATATATATATATATATATATAAATTAATTATATTTATATGTGCATATACACAAACGTGTTTATAAATCTCAATGTTTGCATACATATGCATATATATATGTATATTATGTTTAATTATCTTCATATGTATATATATATATGTGTTTATATATATGTATATACGTTAATATATGTATATATAATAATAAATATATGTACATATGCAAATATGTTTATATATATATGTATATATGTAAATATATTTACATATGTGTATAGGTATGAATAATATATATATATAAATATATATACACTTATATATATATACATATATATAGGTGTGCACATATGCGTATACATATACGTATTTATAGGCATATATATGTATATATATATATATATATGTATATATATATATATAACATATATCGGTATATATATATTATTTTTATATATATACATTTATATTTATATATATATATATATATATATATATATTAGCAGCAAGTTACATCCACTTAAACATGGTAATGTTCGTCTTATATATATGCAATATATGCATATATATATATATACATAAAAATACATATATATATATATATATATATATATACATATATGTATGCATAATTAAATAAGGGAGTCGTCACCAACAATGTGTATTTTTTTAACATTACTTTATTATTCCGTGTCTTCGTTTTTCATTGAGAATTATGTTTGGATCATTGTAATACTGTTTTTAAATAATTGAAATTGTTTTAGGCGCGTTTCAGATGTTCTGTGAAGCGTCCCCGTCAGAAATTATTTCCAAATGGTTGGAAATGTAAAAATGACAATTTTCATAGTTCATTTAATGTGTTACCAAGGAGTGGAGGCTTGTAATTGTTTATTATTCATTATCATGTTCCATTTTCATTACTCTTTTATTGGAATTGTCGGGGCCGCTGACCTGGCTGTAGTCACACTCTCTTTCTGCTAGTGTTTTTGTTCTTTTCCTTTAGGCTGGGGTTGTGTGTGTGTGTGTGAGTGTGCGTGTGTGTGTTTGTTTTTATTTGTTTGAGAATGTGTATAATGGTTTATAGTATTATGAGGTTATTTGCTTTCTAGGAAGGTGATGTGATCCGAGGTCGTTACTTGTGTGTATGTGTGAGGAGGGAGGAGCAGCTCTTCTGAAATAAGGGTAGGGGTGCTTTCATTCTATTTTGATATGTATTTTTGGGATACTTAGATTTCAGTATTGTGATTTATCGTTTCAGTCTTTTCGGGTATTCTTTATAATATGTTTGTTTAGATAAAGGGGTGTATTTAAAAATATGTATAGTTTTTTTTAAATGTTTCTAGTTATTTTTCTCCCCATGTGTATATATGGTATATTTTGTTTCATTAAAGGGTCTTATTATAAGTGATGTTTTTGAAGAAGGAGAAGAGCGATGATGTTGTAAGAGACTTAGAGAGATTGTTCATGTTATTAAGATTCCTATATTTTAAATGTTCGTTCCTTAGACATTTAGAAGAAGAAAGCTCTTAGAATGATGAGAGAGGGTTCACTGTTCAGACATTGTGTAGACATGAGATATCGAGACGTGTATGTAATGGCATTTTATAACACAGATATATAACACAATTGTCACTTTACCTTTTTGTAAGAATCACAAACACAAAGATGAGCTTTATCACAAAACGCATGATGAATTTATTTCTTCACGACCGGCCGTGGTTTTCTCACCAAGAATTCAAATCTTCACATTTTAGTTTCAAAGTGATCGTCTCGCTTCCTAGATGTTCAAATTCCCAGACCCTTTCTGAGTTTCTCCATGTTTTCTGTTTTCTTTTAACTCTAAAGTTTTTCTTTATCCCTAGAACTTTCTATTTTCCGTGACGTCATACACATGTTAAAACATATGCCTTCTTTCACGTGTTCTGGACATGCGTGTCCAAAACTTTTCCTTTTTCTACAAAAGGAATTTTAACCTATACTCAGTAACCTATTTTCCAATATGTTAAAAACATTATCTTATAGCTGCATTCTTTCAATTAATTTTTCATAACAAACGTGACAGTGCACATTATTTTCTTGAAATATTTTATCTCTATTCTAAACAATCGTTTGTTTTACATTCCTTTTTTTTAAATTCTCACAGGTAATCTATTTCTAAACCTAAATTACGAGGTTAAAATTTCGTCTATCGTTTCATTTTAACTAATTTCTCTATTTTTATATAGCCCTTATCATGTGAAAATCATCCATAATGAAAAGCTGAATGTCTGTTTGTTTGTGTATGTGTGTGTGTCTGGTCCCATATTGTTGACTATTTTTAAAAACTGAGTACATATAATTACAGAAGAAATATCGAGCCACATAAATTGGTATGTTTGATCTGGCAGAACAGTGGTTCTATTAAAATAGTGGGGGCTGCGGTCGCGCCTGCCCCACAAAGTATGGGAATCAAAAATTAAAAAATTAAAAAAAAAACGTTTACAAGTTGTTTTGATATAGATGTACATAATATTTGATAAGTATTTTTTACTTAAATAGGGAGAGTATAATAAAATTGCGGGGTCTGCGATCGTGCCTGGCCTCCATAGAATGGAAATAGTCAAAAAACTTTAATAAAAACTGTTATATCTATCTGCGTAAGTATACTTTGATAATTCTGTTTCAGTTTGAAGAAATATGGTACAATAAATCATGGCGTGTTCGTTCGCGCTTCACCTTAAAACTATGGAAATATGTCACAAAGTTAACAAGTTTTTTTTTTAATATAGATCGACAGAATATTGTGATAAGTGTTTTAGGGTGATAAGGTATGATCGACTTCTAAGTTAGATGCCGAATTAGAAAAAGTACTTAATATCTTTCTTGATAATGGATACCCCCAACATATTGTTAGTAAGATAATTTCTGACAAGATCGGGGACTTTAATACTAATAGATTCATAGGCCCTTCCCGGTGTCCGATTTACCTTAAGTTGCCATGATTGGGTTACGCAGGTGATAACATCATCAAAAAGAGTGTTCACCAGACCCATAATTGTTTCCTCGCCACTTCAGTCCGCCCTGTTTTTAGCACTCGGAAATTATTTTCTTCCTTTCAGAAAGATGTTTTGCTCACCATTCAAAGTAGTCTTGTCCTCTATAAATTCAAGTGTCAGTGTGAGGCTGACTACGTGGGTAGAACGAGTCAAGGATTGCAGGTCAGAATTTCCCAACATGTCCCTTTATATATACGACAGGCTAGGTTTGACTCCTCTGCACGATCACGTGTTTCTGCTACCGCGATCGGTGATCACCTGACCAGTTCAAATAAATGTGCGAGTGAGTACAAACTGGAGTGGTTCTTTTTTTTTGCACAGGGCTAGGTCTGTTCAACATCTCGGATTCTTGGAGACCCTTACAATAAACTGTTGCAGACCTGTTCTTTGCAAACAGATGGACCACATACGTTCGTTGAACGTTTTGAAACAGGCACCACCAGGTTAATTTCTACGCGGTGTTTTTCCCCCCTCATAGAAATTACTTCATGCCAACATTACTTCATTCCGACATTTACTCCTGAAGACAGTTGGCGAAAATCACTTCAAGTTTCTTCGCCGTTCCCCCTTTTCTTTTCTCTCTCTCCCCCTTTTAATCGATCTTCTTCCTTTTCAATTTATTTTCTTACTTTTAGTCGATCATGATTCTTTGTACATTATAGTCGATCTTTTCTTATAAGGTTAAAAAAAATGCCCCACTTCCGTTTTAAACTATTACAATTCTGTTGTACTTCGAATTTACAATCATATCTCCGGGGGCATTACAACACTGAACTTTTAAAACAGATTGACTCGCAGATTAAGATCAGAGGATGACTACATTTTACTAAGTTGTAAATTAATTTCTTACACCAATGTGACCGTAAATATGTGGTTCCCGGTTATATTGGCAGGAGAATAATGAAGATCAAATGTCGTAATTCTTTGCACGTCCAGTGTGCTTTTCTAAGGGATGAAATTGTGTTTTTTCACAATAATCTTGGATACCTACGTTTTAAATTTTTATCTTTATGGTCTGTCGTTTGGAAACATCTAAATTTTTTTGATAAAGTGCGTTTCTCTAGATACCTTTCTAATGGTGATATTCATACTAATAATCGTTTTACTTTAAAATATAATACGTTCCTGGAACGGCTCGTCTCTAACAAATTTGGTTCTGCGGCGGTTTCTAGTAATCATATCTTTAACCTGTCGTCTCTTGTGCTATCGGACGTAGACCGGTTCCTGTTGTCTGGTGGGCTGGATTTTCGTATTCCTCCTACTGCAGTTGATCAAATTAAAGTCTTTAGCGAAATTGAAGTTTTCTTTGCCCAGTAAAAAAGCCATTCAACTACTTCCGATGATGACTTATCTAATTATAAAAACTTTCTTATTGATCTGGCAAATCGATTCTGCAACTCCACAATCGAGGTATCTTCTACCTGAAAAAAGAATCACTTCCTAGTAGCTAAGGCCCTTAAATCCAATCCAGATATTTATATATCCCAGCCAGATAAGGGTTCTGGTATTGTTATCCTTGATCGCACTGACTATTTTTCTAATTTCGCGACAATACTGGACAGCACCAGTAAGTTTATTAAAATAGGTGACCTTTCTTTCGACGATACCCTTAAAATGGAGGTTTAGCTCCAGAAATATTTTCTTCACCTCAAGAAGCGTAATGTTATTTCAAACGAGGTTTACCGCAGAATTAGACCAGTGGGATCACAAAGGCAACGCATGTACGGATTACCGAAACTTCATAAGGTAGACGCCCCCCCCTTCGTACTATTTTGTTGATGTCGGTTCGGCACAGCATGAATTAGCCAAATGGCTTGTAGAGATCTACCAGTTTCAAAACATTATTCGAGCCATTGTGTTTTGGATTCTTTTGAATGTTCTTCCCGTATACGAGACCTAGAACTGAATAGTTCTAATAATTATCTTGTGTCTTTTGATATTTGTAGTTTTTTCACAAATGTCCCCTCGGACGAAACTATTGACATTTGTTGTGACTACCTATATCGTGGCTCTAAATCGTGTTCCCCCTTCCCAGAACCGGTGTTTATTGAGCTGATGGAATTAGCCACGAAGGCTGTTTCCTTTAGCTTTGACCACCTGATTTACCGACAAATAGATGCCATTTCGATGTGTAGCCCCTTAGGTCCCATTTTGGCTAACATTTTCGTAGGTTTTTGGGAAGATCGTCTTTTTAGTAAGATCTCCCCGCCGTCTTTTTACACGCGTTACGTCGATGATACTTTTGCTTGTTATCCTCACATGACGACTCTGTAATATTTTTTGATGTCTTAAATAGCTTACATCCAGCTCTCCAATTCACTATTGAATGCGAAGTCGATCATTCCTTACCCTTTATAGATGGCATGGTATCCAAAGATTATACGAAGTGTTGCTTTGAGAATTATATCTACTGAAAACCCACATTTACAGGCCTTTACATTAAGTGGAACTCTTTTACTCCACTTAAGGGGAAGATCAATCTCATTAAAGCCTTTACCCACCGTGCACTTATATTTTGCTCGACTTCTAAGTTAGACCTAACTAATGAAAATAGCTTAGAAATCTCAATCCAGGGTGTCAGACATAACACCGGAAATTAGAACCATTTAAGCACAGCCCGTAATCTCTCACGTGCAAGACCACCGCACAATAAGAAGTAATTTAAAAATCAGCCCATATGTTGTTTACAATTAGAGTCACACTAACCCTTTCATTCCAGAAGTACTTATCTTTACACATTTTAATGTTACGAAACTTTAATGTAAGTTAGGCTCCTCCGGTTAAGCCTACCAAATTTCCGTACCCCATAGACACCCCCATCCCTCCTCTACCCATCATGGCTAAAAGCTTAGGGCGACCCGACCAACCCCACACGCCAACATAAGTACCATCTCTAAATCCTTCAATACATATTTTCTAGTTGCCACTTCCAACTGATACGTACACTAGAACTGAAAAAAAGGTGGAACGAATCCAGTTCTAGAAAGGTCAACCACAAGGGGTTCTTTTGAACAAATACCAATTTTGCCATCCAACATAGGAGTAAAAAGAATGCATCCGCGCAGCAATTCTATGCAAGATCCTCGTAACAATATAACACAAAATTTGTAGGGGAGATACAGAATTTTAACGGACAGACGTAAATCCTGCTTCTCTCAACATCTCTTGAATAATAAACATACTAAAAGGAGCGACACCGTATGTAGAAACCTGCACCTCGTGTTTAAAACGAGAAACGTATGTATTCCATTTTGTAGACCATGTTTATTCATAAATAACCTAGAGTGCTGCCCTTCGTTATCGGTTACTAAAAAATTGATTGTGGACTCTTGCAGGCATTTCCCAGTAAGAGGACTAAAAAAAAACCCAGCTTTTTGTTCCCCCAACTCTTCTGGTTTGCCAGCTACTCCCATGTATATATATATATATATATATATATATATATATATATATATATATATATATATATATATATATATATATATATATATATATATATATATGTGTGTGTATGATTGTAAATGTGTGCATGTGTGTATATATGGGTACATTTGCACTACAACAAATTAAGGTGCCGAGATAAATATATATATATATATATATATATATATATATATGTGTGTGTGTATATATATTTGTATGATTGTAAATGTGTACATGTGTGAATATATGGGTACATTTGCACTACGTAACACCTTGCAATGCTTTAGCGTGCACATGCACCTTGGGTATCCAAATCCTCCCCATTTTTTAAAAACACATTTATCGTTTTGATTAGGTTTGTGTGTGTATGCATATATATATATATATATATATATATATATATATATATATATATATATATATGTGTGTGTGTGTGTGTGTGTGTATGCATATATATATATATATATATATATATATATATATATATATATATACAGTAATGACTATATTTATTGGCACGGTAAAATAAAAGTTAAATGTTGTCTAATAAATTCTAAAAAAGGGATTAAATTAAAGAAAATAACAAAGTATATTATGTATTTTTAACTGGCCTTTCCAATGCAGCAATCGAATTTTAGAAAAAATAAATACAAAGGAACAACAAACATAATTGCAAAAAACCCTTGTTCAAAATGATTAGCACGGCTTTGTTTTTCTTTTAGTATCAGTATAATATCAATCAATTTCCGGTTTACGTGCTTTCTGAACTTTTTTATAGCCGTATTATGCTTGTTTAACG